>NW_011499971.1:457247-494209 GCF_000495115.2 Populus euphratica | reverse complement strand
ATATGTATATATATATATATATATATATATATATATATATAACATGTTTAAAGCTTATTGTTAACAGAGAATATTATTAATTCATTTTTTATTTTATTTTTATCATTAAAATATATAAAATCATGAATGTATGACTTTAAAGGTCAACAAGTTTTTCTTATACATTTAAAAAGGTTTATGATTTTGATGCCTACATCCTTATAGAGCTCAAGTTGATCTCAAGATCATTACATATTCAATTATTCCACTGGTGAGTAAAGATTATCACTTTAAATTTCTCGCTTCTAAATCTGTAAGGGTATGATTAACTTTTTTTCAATGGCTTGTAATATGTATTTTCATGTAATAATCTTCTTTCATTAACAAAATGGGTGGGACTTGTTCATTTTTATTACTTGTTTATAATTCCGGGGGCCAATAATAGAGACAAATAACTTAAAAATAATTGACTTATTGAGCTTAATTTAATCAAGCCCAAGGTGGGCTTATCTAGGTTTGGTTGGACCAAACACAATGGTCAAATTGAAGCCAAAACTTGGGCTTAACCAAACTAAACCTAAACTAGGTTTGGTTAACCGAGCCCAAGGTTGGGCTCACTTGGGTTTGGTTGGATCAAACCCAAGTTAGGTTCGATCAATCGAGCCTATTGTTGGGCTTAGTTTGGGCTGGTTCAAACCAAACCTAAATCTAGAGAAAATTAGGCCCTACATAATTAGTTGAATCTTAACCATAAAAAACTAAAACATGAAGAAAATTTAAACATGTTGTTAACTTGGTGAAAAATAACATGAAGACATATTGGAGATAAAATGGAGAATAACACCATTAAATTTTATATAGTAGACATAAACTTTAGAGATATATCTTATTAGAGATTCTGGAGACTTATAAACAACATAGGAGAATTTAATTGAAGTACATCTTCAAATTGTCAAACTGAACCCAACGAGTCATTTCTCTTTAGGTTATTTGTCTTCATTATTTACCTTTTAAGATTATAAACAAATGATTAAAGTGAAGAAGTTCAATTTATTTTATTGATGAAAAGAAGATCATCATATGATTTCATCAAACCTATGTTGAACATCAATTAATGCATTATACTTATCTTTAACAATCTTATCTAATTTTGCAATTTTTCTATTGCATTCGTCCACCACTCTTTTATACTCAATTTCCAATGCACGAATGGAATCAAGATCAATATTAAATTGATATCTCTTTTGACGCGTGAGGTTATAAAAGGTCTTCAAGGTTTTGATTTTCTCTTGAGCTTTGCTCTAACTCGCCTTAAAAACGTTAATCTCACTTTAGGCATTTATCAATAAACTATATATATTTAGCTCATTTATTCCTTCCATCTCCTTAAAATATTTGATTAAACTTGAAAATTCTAATGGAAAAAAAATCATATGTCAGTATTGGAGCAGATATAGAGGATAACAAGGAAAGTAGGATTATGTTTTTATCATAAAGATATATGTTACTTGGCTTTTAATTTGGGTAGACAAATCACTTCTATCAAATTTCTCCATATCCCAAGGGAACTAGGACATCTTAGTAAAAATATGTATGGCTCTACCATGGTGATCCAAAGCTAAAGGTTTTCATTGAATATGAAGATCGTAACTGCTTTCTCTCAATAATCATAGTTTATCATGAAGTAAGCTAGTTTCCTCTCATAGTAAGAGAAAATAACATGAAACCAGAAGTAGCATCAACATTACAATGTCCTGCATTAAGCAAATAAGCATTCACTAATGATGATGATGTAGAACTATTTGAAGGAGATTTTGAGCTATACTCTTCCTTGATTTTCATGAGCCATTTACAAGATTGCATGAAAGATACAATATGAAAAGACAAGAAATAATGAGTATTCATACTATATAATTTTTTTTTCTTTAAAGATGACCTTCCAGCTAACAGAAGTACTTTTATCTTATATGGGTTTAAAAAGTGATGTTATCTTTACTAGCTACATTTCAAATTGAGAAATGCCCTATTATATTATCCAAGGAGGTCAGTGATCCCCTATAGCTAATCATTATCTTCTCGTATCTTCATCTTTTTACTGACAAGGATTTACTTTTAAAAATATCATTTAAGGGTTTTAGTTCTTACTTCTAGTAAAAGTGTAAAACCAAGCCATCTATTTTCTACCCTTCAAAGAACCTGATAAAGTAAAACAATACTTAAATAGTTTTATAATAAGAACTTAAACTATAAGTTTTACATAGTTATCAAAAGATGCTGGTGATATTCACCCACTTAGACGCAACTGACTCTCATATAAGTTGTAAGACTTAAACACCTCTTTGATAAAGCCATACAAAGGTAATGAATATCTAAATTTAAGTAATAATAAAATCTTCAACTCCCTATTAGGAACATCAAGTGCTCTATTTATCCTTTCATAAGAGAAATGAGCCCTAACATTATACCTTATTGTCATTCTTGTATTTATTCTAATAATATCAGTGAGGGTAATTGTATTCACATATGAGTTTCTAGTTTAGATGGTTTAGATTATTTAATATCTGAAAGATGGATGCCTACCACCATTTTGGGAAGTCCCAACTCCAGTAACATTATTAGCAGTATAGGAAGGACTAAATTTGCTATTTTTGCTGGTATAAGAATCTTTTTTACCAAAATTACCCTTAAGCAAAGAATTCATCTTCTTTGATATATTGCAAATGAGAAGAAAAAAGAAAGAGAAAAAGTGATCCTGACCTAGTTTTTCAAAGTAAAAATCTCATACTCGAAAACAAGAACCAAATAGCTTATTTAGGAATGTTTGAGGATTGATCATATGATAATGTCTTTGGTCCTTTTTTTCTTCATTTTTCATTGTCGACCCCTACACAAGTAATGTACATTATTGATATGTCAAGACAAGTGTTCACTCTTAGTTACACGGGTTCATCTCACAAGTGAAGTGTCTACCCATCAACAACTTTTACATATTTATGTGGCAAGCATTATTTTGTTCAAGGAGGACCGTGACTTGGCATGTATTATCAGATATCGAAAAATCATCACTCACATTATAATACGATATGTGCAATTCATTTTTTTAACAAAATGTTAAAAAATTAACTAAATGTATATGATGATATGAGCTGGAGAAAAAAAAAGGATTTAGCATAGGTTTGAGTTAAGCTCATGGGTTGGGTTTGACTCCTTTAGGATCGGTTTGACCACAGTTTAACATCGCATAATAAAGGGTTCATTTTGACCCTAGTTAAATCGAAGCCAACCAAGCCTACATTTGGACTTGGTTTGATTCTTTTTAAACTTGGTTTGTTCCTGCTCAACCCAAACCTAACCAAGTCTGCATTGGGTTTGGTTTGACTGTGGTCAAACCTAGCTCCATATGGGATTCGGTTTGACTCTGGCCAAACTAAACCCAACCAAAACCATATTAGGCTCAGTCTTACTTTTTTTGAACTTGGCTTTACCCTAGTCAAACGGAGCCCAATCAAACCCATATTGGGCTTGGTTTGACCATGGTCACAACTAGTCTAACATGGGGTTTGGTTTAACCCTGGTCAAATTGAATTTGATTGAGCTTATATTAGGCTCAATTTGACTCTTTTTAGACTTGGTTCAATCGAACAACTCAGTCTTCTTCTTCTCTTTCCTCCCTTTCTCTTTCCTATTTCTTTCTAGTTTATTATTATTCATATCAACCACTCATCATATGTCCAAAATGATATCACATTGTGTAGACTATACCTTTATATACGCTTTACTAGTGTCATTCAACTATTACATAGTAAAGCATGCATGTGAAGAGGTATGCTTGTTTCAGTTATCTATAATTTAGAATGAGATAGTCCTGATATTTTTTTTCTGGGGTAAGCTATACAAACAAAGTAAAATGAAGAAGAAGGAGGTTAATATTCTTATTCACAATAATATACATGTAATTACTCTTTTTATATTTTTCTTTAAAAAACAAGAAACACCCTTCAAACACATCACTAACTTAGCTATTAGGTGTTATTTTACAAATAACACTCATATCTACAACCCAATACTATTTTACAAATAACGATCATATCTACAACCCAATATTATCCATAAGCAAAGCCTAAGTCCAAGTAGAGTTTTTATGAGCTATTAAATATATTTTATTATAGCTTGTTATTGGACTTGTAGTCCTGCCCCGCACAACAAAGCCATTGTAATTTTATTTTTGTGCAGTTCATGTTTTATAGATTGCTTTGTACGTGTTTTCTAAATTGGCTCGATTTTGATATCTCTTTCTTTGATATTTTAAATTTACTTGTAAAATTAAGAGGTTTCAAACTTAGAGAATATAAAAAAAGCTCTTAAAAACCTCTACCAAACCTTTAGGTAGTGTTTGTTTAAAAGGTTGCATTTGCGTTTTGTTTAAAACACACATGCAATCTTTTTGGTAAAGTAACAACATAGTTTATTGTTTATGAATCCCACTGTATTTTTGCATTCGAAATGCAAGGGAAACAAAAGCAAGTAATTGTTGCTTCTTCGCATTGTTTAAACTAATTGCATTGTTCATTGAACAATGCAATTAGCATGAACAACGTAGTATTTTTCACTGTTCACCGAATAGTGTAGCCAGCTCCACTATTCTGGTTGGATCGGGTCTGGTCCAAAGTTTAACATGCATTGAACCTGGTCTGACCCAGTAAAATAAAAAATATTTTTTATAGTACTTAACATTATTCAATGACACTACATACATTAGACATAGATCGCTCGATGACGTAGTATTTATAGAATTTGATCGCTATCAATTTTGTTTCTGATTATATTTTACTTGATGTTGTTGTGCGCTTAAGAACCCAAAAAACTGTAGTTCTTGTCGGATGTATTTCATACGTGATGGAATTGTATATAGTTTAATGGAATGATAAAAATATTTTATATAAAATATTATTTATTTCATGATGTAATAATAATCGTTAAACCTATAATATTTAAATTAAAAACCATCAATATTAATATATATATATTTTAAATTATTTTATAATCTCAATTTCAAAAACATTATTAACTAAATATATTAAATTATTTTTTATTTTATTTTAATTTTAATTATAGTTTTAACCAAATATATATAAATATTAAATCAATTTTAATTATTTTTTTTATAAAATAATTTTTTTAAAATTATAAATACAATAACAATCACAATACTCAATCACAATACTAAATATATTTTTAATAGCGCAATGAAAAGTCTTGGCGACACAGTTCTTGCCAACAGGTAAAGATTTCCCTGATCAGCATTTAGCTCGGGACGTCTTCCATGGAGCAAGCTGTTTCCGTTTTAAATAATACTGACAGGCTTTTATGCCATACTGATCATGACGCATGAATCTTGTAGTCTTACAATAAGAGCTCAAGGTTCAATGGTCTTTTGGTGTCTGATATCTCAATCAATCACATTTTTTTATTTTTTTATTTATATTTTTTTATAATTAATGAAGCATGAGATCTGAGTCATCTGATTTTGGTTGTGGCGTTTTATTCAATGCTATTATTTGTGAGCCTTTTATTCTCCCCTTCTCAGCACCACTGAGAGTGCACCTCACCTTTATGTACTGTTTGCCTTCTGTGGTCTTAGAGAGGGCAAGCTCATTCTTTGCATTTAGATGTGTGGCTGATATTATTTCAAGACTACTTTTACATAGAAAAATTAAATCTGATCCTGAGCATGTTGAGGTGTCTTTTTGACAATGGATGAGAAAAATTACATAGAAAAATTAAATCTGATCCTGAGTATGTTGAGGTGTGTTTTCGATAATGGATGAGAAAAATTTTTAAAGTAATTTTTATTTAAAAATATATTAAAATAATTTTTTTTAGTTTAAAAAATTTATTTTTAATATTAACACACATAAATAATAATAAAAATATTAAAAAATAAATTCTAAAAATATAGTTGAACCACGCTCACAAATACCGTCCTATTCATGCTCAAAAGAATTGAAAGAGTTTATTAAATCTTTCATGGTTATGTGTAAATCCTTGTATTGAACATTTTATAAAATAAAAAATGTATTTTTAACTGTGTTTATTTCTTGTATAATAATTTACAAAAATAAAATTAATTAATGTAAAGTATTTTATAATTAATTTTTAAATTCAATTTATTCATTAATTAAGAATATTTTAAACTCATTAAAATTTATAAAATACTAATCAATTCACAATATTATTCTATTATCTTTACCATTGTCTCCGTCGTCATCACCACCTGGCATCGTTGTTTACACCACCCCTACCTGACTCCACAAGCACCATCATTATTAATTCATCGTTATAACTCATAGTGTCATTAAAAGATATTTTACAGAAAATAAACGCCCCTTGAGTTATAAGAGATCATCTGAACGATGCTTTAAATACAAAAAAAAAGAAAAGAATTTTCCTCAAGTTAAATTAGCAACCGACAAAATCAAGAAATAGAAACCACTGCCACCTCAAATCATGTTTAATTAACCCAAACGTGGTCTTGGTTGGTGCCGACAAATCAACCCCATAAGGGAATAAAAACAGGAACCAACCAAGACCACCAGCTGCCACCATGGGGGCCTGCGCTCGTCTTTTCTAGGCCAAATATTTACTCTTTTCTTCGGATTTTATAACAAAATAAATAAATAAATAAATTCAACAGTTTTTATAAAAATGTTTTTTATTAAAAATAATATTTTTTATATCAACTCTTAAAAAATGTTTATATCTTCCCTATTTCTCATTAATATTATTACTTCCTTCACTAACCATAATTAACAGTTCCTTTCACGTCGTTTATATCCCTTGAAATTAGGGATTGACAGATTGTTAATGTGATTAAAGTGGAAATTGTGGCCAAAAGAATAATTAAACAGAGAATATTAATCCACGTGAGCAAGTGTAGGCTGGCCGATGACAAAGAATGCACTGGCTTATAGCTAATGGGCAGCCCACCACCGCCTCCATCTCCCTGTCCTGTCCGTTACCGCCGTTCTTCCATTTCTTTAAATCTTCTTATTTTATTGCTGCAAACAATAATAATAATAATAATAATAAAAAACAAAATACCTAATCTCCAAACAGAGCCCGCCAGCGAAGTGTCTTGGTTATTACATTGTTTTCTTTAGAAAATATATATCAAGATAATTTTTTATTTTTAATACTAATATATTAAAATTATAAAAAAATATTTTTTATAAGAAATATATTCTTAAAAGACATTAAAAAATAAAAGTTATTATAATTATAAATACTCACAAAAATTTTCAACAGATCAAATAATTAAAAAAACTCTTTAAACGGGTAGATGGACAAGCAATAATAAGTATTATAAATAACAAACAATTCATTAGATAAAATAATTACATATTTTAATTGAAAAAATTAACATTTGATTTATTTTTATAATTCAAATCTAGTTAACTTGTAATGTTATAACTTACTAATGAAAAATAAGATATTTAAATGATATTAGTATTTATGAAGTTTAATTTGGATAAAAATAAAATTTAATGCCTCTAAAACGTGTAAAGAAAATATTACTATCAATTATAAATAATAATAATAAAAAAAACAGTAGTATCTATTTTATGAAGAAAAAAGAAAGAAACTATGAAGAGCAGATAGAACCACTTACATTTATTCCAGTTTTTTAATAGAAACGAGTAAAATGAGAGTGAAAAAATAATAAAAATAAATTAAATAATAGCATAATCGTTTATATAGCAGAGCACGAGCACGCACGCCCAGGAAGAAATGGAGGCATATTTTGTTTTTTTTGTTTTTTTTTAAAAAAAACCTTTAAAAGAGAGAGAAGATAACAGGTGAAAGAAAGAGACGTTTTAGCAAACTCTCTCTCTCATTCCTTCTGTTTGCTTTCTCTCTCTTTCATTCTTAGCACGGAAGAGAGGAGAGAAGCCAGAAGAGAGAGAGGAAGCAAAAGGAAAGCATTATCTGTCCAAGAAAAAACAGAAAAGAAAAAACAAAGCATATTTGTTGATTTCTGGTTTCTTTATTTGTGGTTGAAAGGATTTGGAATTGCTTTTGTTTTTTTGTTGAATTTGAAGTGAAGAAGATGATGGTAGCAAACAGTTTCGATCTATGGCAAAAGGATGCTTTCTTTTCTGCTGCAGAGGAGGTTCAGGAATCTGCTGATGCGTACGTTTTGCATTTCTCTTCAATTCATGCTTTACATTCTGTATGCAGTTCGGTACAAGAATTTGGCAGCTGGGCTTGTTTGATTTCTCCATTTTTATGGGGCTTCGTTATGATTTGGGTGTGACTGAATTTTCTTGAATTGGGTTTTGCATGCTGCACACTGATGTTTATGATATGCTTTGCTTGTGAGGTTTTCAAGACCTGTATTTATTGCTTTGTTTTAGAAGGTTTGTCTAGTGGATCTTGGGTTTGTTTTCTGGTTGGAATTTCTGCTTAAGTGATGGAGTGTGTTTTTACATGTGTTATGATGTCAAGTTCTTCAATTTAAAGTTTGGCATAAAATACGAGGACTTGTGCATTAGCTTTTCTATTTTCAGGTCCTGATGATATGAAGTAAGAAGGAAATGTGTGGTTTGTTTAGCAGTGCATGACTATATCTGCCTATCTTGGTAGTAGTTGATTTTCCAGGATCATGAAATCTACTGTGTAATTCTCGCGCTGCAAACTTGACAATTATACGGGTTTTCTGTTGAAGGCAGGGAGCTGTATATTCTAGGAAATCAGCAAGTTATTCTTGTGCTGCAAATTTGATAGTTATTCGTAGACTTTTAGTGAATTGAAATTTGAGGTTTTTATTGGTTGTTTTGGTGTTTGGCAGAATGGAGTCAGCATATAGAGTGTGGACAAGAGAGAAGAGAGAGGGATCAGAACCAGAGGATTTGGATGAACTATCCAGAGAGCTCCAAACTGCTTTAGGAACTGCCAAGTGGCAGGTATAATTTCACATCTTGAATCTTTAATTTTTTTACATATTTCCCTAAATTCATTTATTTAAACTGCTTATCAGTTTATTGAACGTTGCTTATAGTTTCTGTTTGTGAACTTCACATGATTGGTCTGTAAGAAACATCAGGTGAAGGAAATACTATTGTCAATTCTATGTTTGCTATTTTTTACATTTCTGACAATTGAAAAGCAAGCGCCAAGTCATCCAACTTTGAATCCCTAGGATATTATGCTCTTTGCTAAATTTCACTTATCATCATTATTAATCAAAATATTTTCCCCCTTTTACCGCAATCTCTAGCCAACCAATCTGAGCTGAGCATAAAGAAATCAATATAGGTTGTGATTTCAATTCTTATAGGTGGCTCATTTTATTTTATTTTTTGTAAATGGTTCTCTTCTTTTTTCCTCTCTCTTATTCCCTTGTATCATTGATCTATGAACTCTAAAACAGTTGGAAGAGTTTGAGAGGGCTGTTTGGTTGAGCCATGGACATCGTTCTGATGATATCACAGCATCTAGGCATAAACAATTTGTCGCAGCTATTGAAAGTCAAATATCTCGTGTTGAAGCGGCACTAAGGGAAGCTTTTCGTGGGGAAGGAAAGCAACCTCTTCGATGGGTGAATCTGGATAAAGAAGAATGTGATGATTTAGCGATGTTTCTATCTGGAACTGTCCAAATTCCACAGATTGTGAAAGATGATTGCACCACACTAAGATCTCCCATGAAAGGTTCTCTTGGGGAGAACCATCATAAGAGAAGAAATTTGGACCATAACACGAGTGCCAACTGTAGTGGAGGTGCTTCGGATGAAAATGAATTCATTACTAATAAGAAAAATGAGCATATTATAGATATAGAAGAGAAAGAAAATCTTGGAATGAGGGATGACATAATCTGTCAAGTTGATAAAACAATTGGCTCAAGGAGAACATGGAGTTCACCAAATTTTGGTGCTTTGAAAATTGTGATTGCTCAGGACGATGGACAAAGGGATAAAGTGATGTCAAGTGTTGAGGCCACTCCTAAAGAAAAAGGGTACAAACCTTTCTTCTGGAAGCAAAGGTGTGGAGAACATTCTCGGGCAAAGGGATCGATTACTTTGTTCAATAAGGTAAAATAGTTATTTGCTTATGGGATGTGAAAATGGATGTTATCTGTCTGAAATAAAGATGACCCTTTAGTAAAAAAGAAAAAGGGCAAGGATGATCTCTCATACTGTTGTCAACCTAAATAGATCAATACCTGTACAATTGTCAAGATCTGTAGTTTTCTATGGTTGCAGATCATCATGTTTTGGTACCTTTCCAGGAGATCTTATAAAATTTTAACCTTTGGCAGCTCTTTGGTCAGGCAGGTGGTCTCCAAAGGCAATTGCAACCTCCACTGCACCTGCAGTTCAGCTGTTCCATCCAACTTACTCTTGCTTTAATGCTCAGCATTTTCTTAATTGGTAAGCTCTTGATTCTTTTGAACTCCATGCACTCTTTTGGTTGAAAATTGATTGTCAGCCATCACTCTCTTTGTTCTCCCCTCCTGCTCTCTGGTCAAAGCACAAAGCCAGCAATTGGTACTGGACACTTAATTTGAGCCCACTGATCAATATATGGGAATGATTTGGTATAATGGACACAGCTGAACAAGTATGTACACCAGGAAGCTGGGTAGTTAAATGCAATTTACTGGCTTAATGATGTCATATTGAACTAGGCAGATATTTCATTTTTACTTTTAGCCTTCTCAGAAGACTTGGTTCCATTAATTTAAAATCATTAGCTTCTTGGAACTATCATTTGTTGGTTATGTTTGGATATTTAGCATATCCAAAAGCAATTTCTGCACAGCATGCTGTCTGGCTATTAGATCAACAAATGCTTACAGACAATGCTATAATGATACCATGTCTTCATTGATCAAGCAACTACCAACGGCCTTGTCCTCATGCCATCATTTTATGGTGGAATTCCTTTAATTGTTTGGATTATCTTATTGAAAATGCATTTCAAGTTACAAGGTTAAGCTTGAAAGTCCTTGCTGTGAAATATGATATCCAACATCTAGGATGTACCGTTTTTAACATCTCATTGGAATGTGTCTACTTCTATGTAATTTCTTAACCAGCATTGTCAAATCCAAAATTTCTGAAGCTCATCTTCTGTCAGACAAGCATTCAATCTTTTAGATAGTAGGAGCTCTTTCTCATCAATTTGGTCCCCGCACATGACAAGGGATTTCTTTCTTTGATCAGTGTGAAATATCTGATTATTCTGTCAACTTTGCTAGGTCATTTGTAATTTTTACATTATTTTAGCTCTATAAAAGAACCTACTTTGGAAGTATTTACTTTGCATTGAAACCCTGACCATTACCATTTTGACATTTCCTACTTCACACGTGTCTGGACAAGATTTTGGTCTTGTGAAATATTTATTTTTGCTCAAGGGAGCATTTTAAATAACCGTGTTTGAAAGGCATCTAGGTGCAAGACATGAAGCAAAATTGAATGAAATGTTACCATCATAGCCGCCTCTTTTGTTAGAAAGCAGAAAGGAAAAGGGAACAGAACATCATGGAAACACCTGCAATTCATGCATTTAGGTGTAAAAAATCCATCCTTTGATTGATATGGATCACTGGATCACTTGTCCCTCCCTTATTTTGTTACTTGAGGTTTAGCCATTCTTCTATTTGTGAAGGAAAGAGCTTGGAAATTTGTGTGCCTGTCTTTTTATGATAGAGAGAACTGTTGCAATTGATTTTTTTTATTGCCTATACTCGAGTCCTTGTTAAACATTAAACCGATCAAGGTTATTAATTTTACTCTCTCTGCAGTGCCTTTTCTAGTTTATTCAGCTTGAGAAGAGGTTGTTTTCACTGCTCATTGTCGAGGTGAAAGGTAATTCTATTGCTTGTTATTGTAATGGCCTATGAGCTCTTCTTATGAGATTATAATGAAAATATAAAACTGATGTAATGGCATTTACTTGTTGGCGGATGATAATAATATTCCACAATGCCAACTCTGAGAGAAAATGATGACAATTTACCATGAAACACTGACATTGTGACTTTGAATGTTTACTTGCAGTTCTTATTTCGGAAATAAGACAATTGTTACAAGGAATTTTGGTCCCCTTTTTTTCAGCGACTTGTCATCTTGACCCATATTCCACTCTGAAACTTGTGATGATCATTTATGTAAACAAAATTGGAAGTCTTGATGCTTCTGTATTTTTGCACTCAATTTCATGCTTTTGTAGGCTCCAACTAACCCATATTAGGTAAAGAGCTGAAATGTGCTGCCATTGACATTGCTTTTACACAAAAGTCTTTTGATATGGGGGCATATTGTAATTCTTGTACCCCTGGAACGTGAATCTTTTGCAGCTACTATCTCTCCTCTTGAAACTTGTATAGCATAAGATCTATTCATGTTTATAAAAGTCTATTTCTATAGCAAAACAGAAGTTTCAAATTGAGGAACAGTAGAGCAATTGATAGTTTCAAATTGGTAGCCCATTTTGCTTTTAGACATGCAGTAGAAACCAGTCTCTCAGAGTCATGGATTTATCAGTATTATTCATGTGGCTTAGGGCAACAAGTTTTCATTGTTGTGTGCTGCTACAATGGGCTAGTCATCCCTTCATACAGATGCTTAGGAATGACTTTGCAACATCAAGCTATTTATGAACGCTGATAATGATTTCAAGTAAAGTCCTGCGTTAATTTGGAACTGCTATTAGGGCTTCCCAGTCAACTCCAATTCTATTGTTCTTTAATAAATATATATAAAAATAGAAGTCCGTTGCCTTGCCCAGCTTAAAGTCCACTCGAAATGCATTGTTGAGTCCTGAGAATTGGTCCAATCAAAATGAGGTTCTTAGAGGGAGGTTGGAGACTATAAGTGTTGGTATTTCCCCAAAACACTTCGCAATAGTATTTGATATTGTCTGTGAATGTGAATCTTGAACAGTTGACTGAGATTCTGGTGAGATTATTTTTTAAAGTGTTTTTTATTTGAAAATATATTAAAAAAAATTATTTTTTCTTTTTATTTTTAATATCACCATATCAAAAATATTAAAAAAAAAACTAAGCTTTTTCAAAAAGAAAAAAAAAAGGAAAAAGTACGGTCCAGATGTTAATTAGTTTAATTGTCAGATGTTAAAAGAGACTTGTAAACCTCCTCTTTCATAATCTGCAGTCATATGTTTTCTTCCTGTAGTCAGAATGTGATGGCATAACATTTGAGTGAGACATCATTTCAATTAAATTCACATCTTACAGAGATTTCCCATCATGAAATGATTATACCACAACACTGATAATTCCCTTTCCTATGAATGGCATAATTGAAAGGATTCATGTTGCGTGCAGGTACTGAATTTCTTTCTAGAGTGTAGACAGTAAGCAGTAAGGACGAAGATAACAGTTGTCAACATCGTCGATGTTGTTTTTGAAATTCAGGGCCAGGTAAATCTACCTCTATGAAACACGAGTAGCAGCAGCAGGATGGAGTGTTAATTTAGATTCCATAGCCATAGAAAATTTGCATGTACTCACTCATGTAGTCTCAAATGTGCTCCTAAGAATATTTGGTAGTTCACACAAATCCAAATTATATGTAAACTGAATTTACAACGGAAGGATTGCCAATCATGACATTGTCGAGGGACCAAATGCATGACTCTTGATGTAGCAGTCCTAACCATTTTATACATGTAAAAATGTCATGTGCTCTATATCCAGTAATAATCTGTACCGAGTAACTACTACTCTACACTCTAGGCTGAACCGCTGAAGTGCGGATCATATCTAGGCTGTTTCAGGTCAAGTGATTTCTTCATGTGGGATTCCAACTCCAAAACAATGCAAAACCTGGAATGAAGCAGCAAGGGTGACGCTATGATAATCTAGAATTGGAATATAGTAACCTGCATCACTGTCATTTTCCAAAAAACAACACCATCAGTCTTGGAATGTTTTGCATCTGCCAGTGAGGTCTACTGTCACTCCGCTTGAATAGGGAACAAATGGAGCGGCTGCTTATTTTCTTTCTAAATTTGTACCCCTGATAATAAACAGGTGGTAGATAATTTATCCAACTATATGGCCCCAGATGAAGCTCCCTCTACTTGCAGTAAAATAATGTTTTAACAACTTAGCATCCCTATTTAAGAAATTACCTTTATTATTGTAATCAAAATTCGTTGATCAAAACCATGAGATACCGTCAAAAAGCATCTTTTCCCTGGAACAAGATGAAGGCAAGAGGACTTGGTTATGGCTAGAAACATTTGCAGTCATGATTACAGGAGAACTGGAAAGACTATGGAAAGTCCTAACAATGAGAGCACTCTGCTGCATAAAGTCAATCAGCAATTAGAGTTTGTAAGACTTCTGCGTGCGTGTATTTATGCATATAGGTCATGCAAGCATTTAGTCAACTTGAAACCGATAGTTTGCGAATGGCGAATCTGAGACCTGAATGTGTGTTCATGAATGAACTCCAAAGATGCGCTGTCCATTAATAATAGATCCACCAAGACCCTCACTACTCTCTCTTCTCCATGCATACAACACATCACAACATATAGTAGGTCAGCATACATTGAGTTCATCACTTACCTGTCTGTACCAACCACTCCTAGAACTCTCCTCTCCTTGCATGCAACACAAATTTATTTGTTCAGATATGACTGCATGTTTAGCACACACTATGCAGTCAAGTTTACATGCAACCTGAAGATTAGTTGGCAGAACTTAACTTATAAGAATGAAGGACCTGAATGTGTTTTATGAAGTAACTCTTCAAATTTGTAATTCCTACTATTCTTAATGTAAATCAGGGCAAGCAAAAGAGTTGACATCATGGGTCTGCTCCCCTAATCTAAAAGCATAGAAGATATTTGGCTGTTAAATACAAATGGTTCCTTTACATGCTGGAAGTGCAGCCATCGTAAAAGTGCTGGTCTGGTTGAAGATGGAAAAACAAACATGAGAAACCACTGATGAGAACAGATAATAACATTTGTATATTATCACAGGGAATAAATGAAATGGACGAAAATCTCACATCTCTGCCGGAGCGAAGCCTCCATGTAAAGAAGTGAATACAAGCTTAAATTGAGGAACAAAAGTGACAGGACAAACCAGGGTAATGCGGCGCAAAAACAGCGTGAAGCCATCTCCTCGTTTATCTGTTGACTCCCACAACCCCTTCTCTCCTGATCACAAACTCACAAGACAAATCAGGCAAATGTGGCGCAAAAACAACATGAAGCCTTCTCCTTGTTTCCCTAGACAGAAAAGCACTCTCACCAACACCCACCAAACCACTCTCATATTCATCTTTGGACAAGAACAACCTCGAATTTACACAATTAGCCCACGACAATCCCAGAGCCGGACAAACCCTTCGTCCAGACGAATACATACCACTCAAATTCCCAATCCTTACCTCGTTTACTCCCTCTCCAGAGTCCACAACATCCATCACTTGATTAGTCACCAGCACCACCAAATTAAACCTCTTCGCAAACTCTTTTAGCTTCCCAGATATCTTAAAAAACAACGACGACCTCCTTATAAGATCACTCGCTGTATTCTCAAACTCAGCCCTAAACAATGCAGCCATGGAATCGATCACAATCACTCTGACAGGCAACCGGGTTTTTGAGTTTTCAAGAAATGATTCTATTTGCGGCATTATATCGAGCAGTTGGTCTGCGGTGTTTACACTTTGCAGAAATATATTATCACAAGGATCATAATTGCTGGCGAATATTTGTGGGTATTGACATTGAAGGGCACTGGAGAGCTGGTGGAGGCGGCGAGTGGGAAACGGGAATTCGGTGTAGAGGTAAAGAGAGGAAGCGGACAGGCCGCCGAGGAAGGGTGGGAGTTGGGCGCGGAGGGAGAGTTGGAGGCAGAGTTGGGTTTTGCCGGAACCACTTTCAGCCACGATTTCGGTTATGGAGTTGCAAGGGATGCCTCCGCCCATGCAGCAGTCTAGGATGGGGCATCCCAGTGAGCATTTTTCGACTGGGAGAAGCTTTTGCGGTGTCATGAATGCGGGACGAGGATTGTTGTGAGTTGAGGGATCAGATTGAATTTGGGACATGGCGCCAAATTAATGTGAGAGCTGTTATGATACCGGCAAAGTCTTAAATAAAATTTTTTTTTTTAAAAAAAACATGATTTAGATTAAAAAAATTCAAAATAATTTTTTTTAACATTGAAATAGGACTACAAAAAAGCTTTGTTTCTTAACCCGTGAAATCCATAGTTTAATATTGCATTTGATAGGGCGCCTTCATCAAATTTGTTAACGTTGTTGATATTTAAGGCCATCAAACCTCCCTTACTACAATTTTAAGCCCATTAAACTTAAGAACAGCTTTCCCTTGTAAAATTCCAATAAAAATCCTCATGGTAAACGCAGTTGAAGCATCTCAATCCTCCTCCATTGGAAACATTTGTATTGACGTAACCCCAAACTTCTTCAATTAAGAACTTCGAATACTTTCTCTTTTTGATGAATCAACCAAAAATCTATGCTTGCAAGTTTTGTAGCATTCTTTGGTATTATGAATATACAGGCAACCCAATTTCAAACTCTATCATCTGCTTGATAATTTCATGAACGGAAGACATGTCTTCACCAATTTTTCTGTCCTGAGAAAATTCCAAAGAATTGAGAAGCATAACGCAGGTCAATTAGACAAAATCAGATTGGAAAACCCAACACAAAGCAACAATCATTTCATTGAGATCAACATTGAAGACAGCAAAAAGAACATTTCAATTGAATTTCCAGTATGAACGTTCAACATGATTCTGGTTCAGCCAATGGCAATGCATCCAAGCCAGAAGCGGCAGCTTTCAGATTCTTACTTCTGCCTGCCTAGAATACTGAAATTCCAGATGAGTATTTATAGAATGCCAAAAGCAAAACATAGATCACGCTCAAAGTGGGAGAGTATGAAAACGGAACAAAACCACATGTTATGTCCCTTTTTTTATATAAGCAACTATATATCCACCTTTTCTGTCTTTGAATTTCCGAATCAACACTCAAATTCAATTTTACTTTAACCATAAATCGTTTTAGCGGCGCGAATGAATTTGAGTATCGAGAGAGAGATACATGACTTTAACCATAAATCTTGTTACTAATTTCATACAATTTCTCAGTGGGCAAAGAGAACCCAGTTTGAAAGGTAGAATCAGGAGATTAAAGCTAATCAAGAGGGGAAACACAAATACGAAGAAATAAGAGCTTTTCATATAGAACAAGTATCGAGAGAGAGATACATGACGTTTTGCAAGTAGAAGAATCAGATATCTACCACTATTTGTAAAGCTGAAGAAGCCTAATGCCTATCAAACCACATACCCAAGAAGCACATAAAAACCCTAAATCGACCACTAGCACATAAAATCCTCAGATCCCCCTAACCACCGAACCCATACAGAGTGCGTCCCTGCCTCTTCAAAGCATACACAACATCCATAGCAGTCACAGTCTTGCGGCGAGCGTGTTCAGTGTATGTCACGGCATCACGAATCACATTCTCCAGGAAGATCTTGAGAACGCCTCTGGTCTCTTCGTAGATAAGACCACTGATACGCTTGACTCCCCCACGCCTAGCCAGACGACGAATCGCAGGCTTCGTGATACCCTGGATATTATCACGGAGAACCTTCCTGTGCCTCTTGGCTCCTCCCTTTCCCAATCCCTTACCTCCCTTTCCTCTTCCTGACATTTTTCCTTAACCCTCCTCAAATCTGAAATTGGCTTTATGATTTCAGCTGCCCGTGATTAGACTTGGAGAGGTTTGTCTTATAGAGAGGGAGGCGGCGTGGTAGCCATTGGATTAAATGTCGATCCGTGCGATCGGTGTGTTTGATATTTTGAACCGTTGGATTTTAGGTTCTTGGGTGTGATTGGAGGAAACGGGGAGAGCTGGATCGTTGTTTTTAAAGGTGTTCAAAACCTTTTATTAGTCCCTACCCTATACTATTCATTTCGTATATGTTTATCTTTTTATTTTTATTTACTCTAATCTCAACTCTATGGTTTCAAAAACTTCTATTTATCGAGTCCTTAAGTGACAAGAACTCAAATTAATCATCATATTACATGAGTCCTTAATGGACTAATTCTCAATTTTTTTTAAATCATCATATCATATCAAAACAATATTGGGATATGTGTTATAAATCCATTTTTATTTGACATGTGTCATACATGATGATATATAATTTAATAGGTTAAAAAAATAAGGTCTAAAAAATTATGATAATATAAAAATTAAATAGAGATAATTTTAAAAACAAGGAATCTACATTGATATAAATAAATAAATAACATAAAACAAGGAGTTTTTGTTATATATTTTTTTGTTTTAATAATGCGAGTTATATAAATTATTTAATAATTAAAAAAAAAGCTGAATCGAAAAAAAAAACACAGAACTTATGTTTTTTAATATTAAGTTTGTATATAATCGTTATTAAAAAATGAGTTATATTAACCATCTAGGTGGTGTTCAAGTGGTAAAGACTTGAGACTAAGGGGTTTGTTTCCTCTGTGGTCTCAGGTTCGAGTCTTGGTTGCTTATATAATGGTCACTGAGGTTTACATGGTCGTTAACTTCAGGACCCGTGGAATTAATTATGATGCACGCAAGCTGGTCTGGATACCCACGTTAATCTAAAAAAAATAGGTTATATTCAAACGCTATTAAAAATTTACACAAATATAAAAATTAAATAGAGATAATTTTAAAAACAAGGAATCTACATTGATATAAATAAATAAATAACATAAAATAACATAAAACAAGGAGTTTTTGTTATGTATTTTTTCGTTTTAATAATACGAGTTATATAAATTATTTAATTTAGAGTTTTTATATATATGTTTATTTTTATTATTATTTTAATTAATTTAGAGCTATGTAAACTATTTAAAAGCAACTCAAACTATTATTAAAAAAAATGAAGATGATTTTTTTAAAAATAATTAAAACAAAAACGCTGAATCGAAAAAAAAACACATAGAACTTCATGTTTTTTAATATTAAGTTTGCATATAATCGCTATTAAAAAATGGGTTATATTCCAACGCTATTAAAAGTTTACACAATCGTTGATGTTTTAGCATGACCTACGGAAGCCTTTGCCAACGTGGCGGTAAAATAAAAATCCAATTCAAAACGACATTCTACGTAAACCAAAGGCGGCAAAATGATTTGTGTTTTCTCTGTGAGGGAAAACCCCCCTCCAAACTCTTTTTGCGCCCGCTTCTATTTCAAACTCCTAATCTACACGATCCGCCCCCTCATGTTTTAACCAATCAAATTCAAGAATTCTCAATCCAGCGGCCGAAAAACCAAACCCAGCCCTCACACAGATCCACGCCTCATCCAACGGCCACCAAAACTCCTCTCCTCCTATAAAACCAGCCCCCCAAATTCCAGCTCAACAATCTCGCAAAAGTTAAAAGAGAAAAGGAAAAATCAAACCCAGGGAATTCTTTGAGAGAAAATGTCAGGGAGGGGAAAGGGAGGGAAGGGATTGGGAAAGGGAGGAGCCAAGAGGCATCGCAAGGTTCTTCGTGATAACATCCAGGGCATCACCAAGCCTGCCATACGTCGTCTGGCTAGACGTGGTGGAGTCAAGCGTATCAGTGGTCTTATCTACGAGGAGACCAGAGGCGTTCTCAAGATCTTCCTGGAGAATGTGATTCGTGATGCCGTGACATACACTGAACACGCTCGCCGCAAGACAGTGACTGCTATGGATGTTGTGTATGCTTTGAAGAGGCAGGGCCGCACACTATACGGGTTCGGTGGTTAAAGGGATATTTGTTTCCTTGGTAGTGTAGAGTGGGTTAGGGTTATCTTGTTTCAAAATCTATTTAGTTTAAATTTGGCGTAATCTATGAAATTCAGTGTTTAGAATAAATGAATATTTTACAAGTTTGCGAATCTCTCTTGAGTGCGATTTGTGTGTTTGATTTTGAATGCTTTGGCTGCGGAATCCTGCTTGGACACTGAGGAAATTGAAATAATCATCATGCAAAATCTTGATGAATAATTGGTGTTTTGCGCTGAAAATCAAATTCTAAATGAAAGGGAATCAGAGTTGTTTTCTTGGTGTCAAGTCCCAAAAGGCAGAAGCTATGACAAATCGGGGAATTGTGATTAAAGGTTATGTAGAAGATTTTGTTATGAATTCCAGTAAAGGAACGAATTGCAGCGTTATTTTTTCAAAATCGTTTATCCAAGTGAATGGGGATTTGAGCTGTTTCAAAAGAACCTCTTTTGATGGGCCTCCAAGCCTGCCTTAATAGGCCGTTTGGACTCAAATAGGGAACATCAAGCTTCTTCCATTGATAGGCCTATAATAGCCTCGTCCTCACCGAATCAATCTCTGGCATTGGGCCTTTGCGGTTGCGGTTTTCAAAATAGATTTCGGAAACCAAGGGACCATATGTAACAGCTTGTTTCCTTTCCTGGTTACTGACTTGGCGCTGAAAATCAAATTCTAAATGAAAGGGAATCAGAGTTGTTTTCTTGGTGTCAAGTCCCAAAAGGCAGAAGCTATGACAAATCGGGGAATTGTGATTAAAGGTTATGTAGAAGATTTTGTTTTGAATTCCAGAAAAGGAACGAATTGCAGCGTTATTTTTTGAAAATCGTTTATCCAAGTGAATGGGGATTTGAGCTGTTTCAAAAGAACCTCTCTTGATGGGCCTCCAAGCCTGCCTTAATAGGCCGTTTGGACTCAAATAGGGAACATCAAGCTTCTTCCATTGATAGGCCTATAATAGCCTCGTCCTCACCGAATCAATCTCTGACATTGGGCCTTTGCGGTTGTGGTTTTCAAAATAGATTCCGGAAAACAAGGGACCATAGGTAACTGCGTGTTTCCTTTCCTGGTCACTGACTTGATCTAACGGTTGAGAATTTATTGTCGAAAGTCTAGTACTTAAATTGTTTAATTTTTAATTTTCCATTTAAAATCCAAGAGTTAGGCTGACATCAAGTGGTTGCCTTTCGAAGCTGTCCCATCACCGCATGAAAGAGACCGGAGCTAGGGAGATGCAGAAACATATCAATCAAACGTAGGCGTTTAAACTCAAAGCGTAATTTATTTAGTTCCTCTCCTATTTAAAAGTGAGTATTTTTTTTGGGTTTAGTTAACTTTTTATATTTCCAATAAATAAACCATAAAAAAACTTTTATTTTTGTTAAATAATGATTTTTAAGGAGTTGAGTTTTTTCAAAATATATCAATAAAAAATTATTTATAAATAATTTCTCCTTTATCTATAGTTTATTTAAATTATATTAATATTTTATATTAAAAAAGTAATATTAAAAATTAAATTCTAATAAAATTTTAACATAAAAATTAAATGGATATAATTTTTAATTTGACATAAAATATTTTCTCTAATCATGTTTTAAATAAAACTTTCGAAAAGTTTAACTTTTAGCAATTTGCTGTGGTGCACTAAAATATACTAGTTATTTTTAAGTGAATTGTGAATATTTTTTTTTTTAGTTATGAATGTTTGGGTTAATTTATATATATTTTGATTAATTTTTTAATATTATAAAATTATTTTTTAATAGATAGTTATTAAACAAAATTTTTTAATAAGTAAAATTTGTTTGAAAATATGGTTATAATTATTTTTTAAATAATTTTTTATATTAAAATACATACTAATAATATTTTTTTATTTTTTAAAAATTATTTTTGATATTAATATATCAAAATAATTTAAAAATACTAACAATATATTAATTTAAAATAAATAATAAAAAACACATGTAATCGAGGAATCTCTAGCAGCGCATCGCTAGCTCTTTTTAGGAATTTATATATATTTTGATTAATTTTTTAAGATTATAAAATTAGCTTTTAATAGATAGTTATTAAATAAATTTTTTTAATAAGTAAAATTTGTTTGAAAGTGTGGTTATAGTTGTTTTTTAAATAATTTTTTATATTAAAATGTATCCTAATAATATTTTTTTATTTTTTAAAAATTATTTTTTATATTAATACATCAAAATAATTTAAAAATACTAAAAATATATTAATTTAAAATAAATAAATTAATTAATTAAATTATTTTTAAAATAAAAAACAAACATGTAATCGAGGAATCTCTAGCAGTGCATCACTAGCTCTTTTTAGTGCACGAAAAGTACCCTGTTTTTCCTCTTTGGTAATAAAGGTGCAAAATTACAACAGATACAGTGAATTAAAAATCGGATTTGCAAGGACATGCACTCTTATATTAGCATTTAAGTTTTGATTTTCCAACTAATCTGCCAATTATTTTTATTTTTCTACGACTAAGTCCAATATTCGAACTGTCCGATTCTTGTCAAGAAGTTGCATGATTTCTGCTGGGTATATTTCTCAAATATATATTTTGTAGGGTTCTATTTTAATATTTCAACATGGCAGGACTTAGGCATCATTCTTTAAACCTGGCTCAAATAGTGTTTATAAAAAATATGAATTTTTTAAAAAAATTATTTTTTTATTATATTTTTACTTTTAAAAAAAATTAATTTTTTCTTTGATTTGATGTTTTTTAATTATTTTGATGCACTAATTTAAAAAAAATATTTTAAAAAATAATCACAATCACTTTCCCAAACAAACACTAATAATAAAATAAAATTTTAAAAATAAAAAATGTATTATTTTAATGTAAAAAATTAAAAATAAATATTGTCACTATCCTGTACAGCTATTAATTAGGTGTCAATTGCAATCCACGAAATGGAAGCGACAATAATACTGTGCCAATGGGGCTCTGTAAAAGGTAGATGTTGGGCTGTTGATGGCGCGGTGATAATTACCTCAAATATAGCTAAATGATTCATCAAGTTAATCATATGGATAATATACAATATGTTAGACAGGCATTGATAACTACATATAGCACTTTAATGGACAATTACGCTACCGGCTTAAAAAAATAAAATAAAAAAAGGAGCTTTAAGCACCAGCCACTCGAGAATGCTTGAAAAGGAAAGAATACCAAGTCTCTCCTCTCTTTCTTATCTTGTCTCTTGCTGGCGGCTCCAATTGGTTTTTTTTTTTTCATGTGAATAAAATTTTTATTATTATTAATATGTTTTCAAGTAATAAAAAGTTTAGATTATATAAAAATTAATTTGATATGACATGGTCAGGTTTAAAAATAATTTAAATAAAATATAATTGATTAAAAAAATAATATTTTGAAAAATACTAAAATAATAATATATTAGATTAAATTGAATAAATTTGAATTAACCTATTAAATCTATTATCTAGTTTATGTGACTCTTACAAATCTATAAAAAAAAATAAGATAAAAATTATTAAATATAATTATTAAAAAATTAAACTATAAAAATAAAATAAGTCAACTTAATTAATTTATTAAATATGTATCTTAAAATTAAAATAACTAATATAAAAAATAAAATAAATTATAAATTTTAATACTTATTAAATTTAATATTAAAAATAAAAAAATCCTCAAAATGTTTTCTAGGACAAAAGGAAGCTTCGCTAAAGCCAAGATATTTTAATACATGTTAATTATTAATTAATGTTAATATATTTCTTCCCTGTGTAAGATTTCAAATCATCAACCGCTGTTATCATCTTTCCAAGTGTCTTTCTCTCGTCCTTTCTCTTCCTTCTAGAAAGCCGAAAGGAAACTGGCTTAAATAGCCCACAAGATCCAATGTGATCTCTGCATCTCTCCTCTTATTTCTCACTCTAGCATGCGTCTTTATATTCTCCATCTCCTCTATTTTTACAAAGCATTGTTAACTGCCAAGGAAAGCAAGGGAGAAGCAGACAAAAAAAATATATATCTCGTTCTTACAAGCAAACCGATCCTCTTAAACTCTTAACATAGAAACCACAAAAACATTTGATTTCTCTCTCCCGGCCCAGAATATGGGAGATTATTCCAATATTGTTCTCCACCACGATCGAGAACAAGAACACGGACACGAAGGCGAAGGAGGAGGAGAAGAAGAAGAAGCACTCTCTCTTTGCGACTTCCCACTGGAAGGTAGGAACGAAGAAAGCCCAAATGTAGCCTTCCACAGTGGTGCAAGATCATCATCCGAGCCTGCTGAATTCTTCGAGTTCTTTAGCGACCTAAGCTCAGAGATGCGTTCAGCTGAAGATATCATCTTTCGAGGTAAGCTCGTTCCAGTCAAAGAACCGTACTTCACCCCTCAAAACCAATCTAATGAAGACAAGCAACGCATTTCTTTTCGTCGCCGATGCGAATCTTTATCTGAGTTGCAAAGTTCTGTGTGTCGTTCAAGTAGTAGCAAGAACAATATTGGACTCATGAGAAACAGTCGGTCCCTGGATTATCGCAAACTCGAAAGGTTTTCCAGCTCTAAGAAATGTTCATCGGAATTGGATATTGAAAGAAGTAGCTCATCATTAAAGAGTATCCATGCAAAAAGTGATGTAAAAAAGACCGGCTCAAAGCCCCGATGGTATCTGCTGATGTTCGGCGTGGTTAAGCCCCCTACAGAGATGAACCTTAGCGATATAAAAAGCCGGCAAGTTCGTCGGAATTACTCGGTGTCCATGTTCCCACCAGTTGATACCGACGGAAAGAAGGCTCCGGTTAACCAGAGTTGTATTAGCAAGGGCTCTTGCAGGCTGCTTAGAGTATTAAGCTGCAAGGATCCTGCAAGTGTTTCTGTAGCAACGTCTTTCCTGGTGCCCCGCGTCTAGAATTGATGCTGGCAGGTGCCATGGCAGGTGATGTCGGATGTGTGTGGTGAGGGTAAAACGGTGATTGGATTGATTTGATGCCCTGTTTTTCAGGGTAATGTAATTGTGACTTTACGCAGAGGGGAGTCGATTTTCTGATAGAGTAGAGTGATGGAACATCCATGTTCATGGCCCCTTCGTGATTGAGCATTTAAGGTTTGTGGGTTTGTTTTTATTTATTTTTACTTTTATCTTTTGTTAGGTGGGTATAGACAGAAGTGAATGATGATCACGAGAGTCCTGCGAATGGCATAATTAAATTATAATACCGATGTAATTAATTATCTTTATACCATATGAATGATATTTTCACCTTTGGAACTTTGCCTTTGTATTTATATCTACTTGTTTTTAGAGTTGGTGGAAGATCCATCTTGTATATTCAATAAATATTTTTTTCTCCAAGAAATTCACGTCACAAATTGATGAAATCAACCTCATACGTGGAGATACGTTGAGATGACAATGGATATTTATAGATCGAATTTCTTGATAATTATAATTTACTAATTATTATCTATAGGATAAAAACATAATAAAATAATGTTTTGTTCACCACTACAGGAGGCTTGAAAATTCAAAATAATAATTTTTTTTAGCATGTCCACTGGAGATGCTGTAACAGAGAACATTATAAAGCATAACTGCTAACAAAAAGGGGAGAAAATTACATATATAAAGCAGACAAAAAAATCGAAACATTCATTAAGAAATGAAGCTGCCGGCTTCCTTGTTGACCTTGCTGCAACCCTACACTTGTTCCTAGAATGATTCTTTGCTTTATATCAAGAGTGTTTAGGTGAGCTTTGCCCATTTTGCATGCCTACAATGGCCACATCAAAAATTAAATGATGACCATATATATATATGAAATAAAAACAAAACATGATTTAAGTACTGTATAATGTATTGACCATGGAAGAAGCCACACACACACACACTCAGACAGTGTTTTGGGCTACTCAACTAGTTGAAGTATTTATCCGCGTCTTTAATCATTCTTAACATCCATGCGAAGAGGGGGAAAAATCATTCTCGCGTATGAAGCAAAGAATGGCGATGCGTCGATCCTTGCCAAATTATGAAACTAGTATTATGTTGTCAATAGCGATAATGGCGGAAATCATGGCTTTAAATGCTAAAGAGAACAGGATCCGAAAAATATATATTAACTATATGAAAAAACAATATATATTATTGCTCCATAAATCTAAGCTAGGGGCCTGATCATATTCCTAGTCGATAAAATTTTATGTCTCTTGCAGTAATTATGCTTATTCATTGCATAAAATAAAGCTTGTTTCATATTATTTTAGCGGATGATTTTTAAAATAATTTTTACTTGAAAATTAATTAAAATAATAATTTTTTTTTACTTGAAAATTAATTAAAATAATAAAAAATTTTTCAAATACTTGCACTTTTAAAATGAAATCGAAGTGAGTTATCCGGCTGTTGATTCTTACATAAATCTTAAAAGACATAGATGTATGTTTTGTTAGCAATAATTATCAATAATGATGAATAGGTGAGAAAATATGGGAACTGCTAGCAATAATGATAGGCTACACTGATTTGAAAGCTAAAGGCTAGCTTCATTAATTCCAGACGTTGGGCTAATTAATACATTATTGACTGTCATTTATCCCATCATCTTCTTCGCAAAACCTTTCTTCTACTTTCTTTAATGGTTTTTGATCTACAATCATGCCCTCCAGACACTTGAAGAGCAAGAATCAATAAAACGATGACAGACCAAGTGCTTCAAAGACTATCTTATTTCACTATATACCAGGTTGGTATATAGAGTGAGCAGTCTCGAATAATTAACAGTGAGAGAACATGGAAATTGTAATAATACTTTGGCATCATTTCTTTGTTTGGTTATGTTGGATTTATTCAGGACAATCTTGATTGTTGCGTTTGGGAGATTTGAAAAAAGGAGAGGAACTCTCTCATTAAAATATGTGATCAAATTACTCCATGCATGCCTAAAGAGAAACTGGACGTATAACAAAAAGGAGAGGAACTCTCTCATTAAAATATGTGATCAAATTACTCCATGCATGCCTACAGAGAAACTGGACGTATAAAATGGTCCATTACTAGTATCCTCATATACAGGAAAGACAACAAGATTACGCCCTATTTGTTTCATAAAAAATAAAATTTTAAAAATTATTTTTTATTTTTTTTATTTTTTAATTTACTATCAAAAAAATTAATTAAAAAAAATACTTTCTAATTAAAAGAAAATTAGCTTGGTTAATTTTCAAAAACATGTGTGTGTTTATATATATATATAAACGCTACAAGATCTCGTATAGTGGGATCCATGGTTCCCATCTAATATCTTAGCATGGAACCTTTTTATTTTTTTAATTGAAATTGTTTTTATTGTTGTGAAATAAAAAAAATATTTATAATTTTTAATGCATGTATTTAAATTATTTAGAACAGGGAACATAAGTGAAAACAATATCAATAACATCCATATTATGAATGTTTAGAATTTATATTCTGCAAGGAGGCATTGTTTTTACTAATTTGAATTGAAGGGTGATATAAATTGATTTATTTCCGATATCATATCCATAGTTAGTGCATTCATCCTAGTTAAAAGCTTTAGTTATATATCAAGGTCACAATTAATATTATCATTCACATTAATATCATTTCTATCATCAATAAGAAAATCTTTAGACTTGTTATCCAGAAACTTGTTTAAAAATACTATAATTTGATATAATATTTATAAGATTGATATTAAAAATTAGAATATATTGATTTGACTCCAAAAAAAAAACAAAACCCTATAAAATGTTAACCCCATAAACAAAACCTCGTACTTCTCCAAGAAAATCTCCTAATTGTTTAAGAGCAAACAGAAATAGATTTTTTAACCAGAAAGAATTTAGTTCAAATATAAAATATTTATCTAAAAGTTTTCGCAACTCAATCATATATGATATAATCATAAAAAATTTGATCTTTTTTAGCTCTTTCTATAACTTATTATAGGCCTGAGAAATAAATAAAAAAATATGTATACAAATGAGATATCCTACAACAAGAAGAAAAATGATTGAAAAAAAAAACTCTCAAATATTTGGCTGTCTTAGATGTTTCTATATCAATAATGGTTTATTATTTTGATGAATCATTTCTTGAAACATAAAAAAATTATGTAAACATTTACTTGAAGTCTCACTTGTCAAATTCCATCATATTTCTATAATTGCTTTTGAAAAACTCAACATGATGATATATAAAGAATTGATTAAAGAATTAATATAATTTTTTGGCTGTTACTTGCTACAGTAATATATGGTCTGCAAAGATATGTATAAATATAATATTTAGATATTTGTAACATGTTGAAGTGAGAAACCATGACATATATGTTTGGAATATATTTCATTTATAAAGACATTGTTTGTTTTTTAGGATGGTAAATATTTCTCAATACATGTTTCTCAATTTTATTTTTCTGCTACTTTCTAAAGCTTTATCTAATGGAATTAGATTGTACAAGGATTCAATAAAAAATAAAATAAAAAATAAAATAAGGACAAGAATAAATTAACATGACTAAAAGAAAAAAAATTGTAAAATGATTCACTATTCACAAGGAGTGGCAATTAACAGAAAAACTTGTTAAAAAGCTAAGCCATTCAAGATAAGTAGGAAACATGTATTTCTCAAATATAAATTCAATTTTCTTATTAATGTATCTCTCGATTATTTTAGTTAAAACAAGTTTTTTTTAACTAGAATAACTATTTAAAAAAAAAACATTGTGACTGTCAATGCAAGTTAAGAATATATATATCAAAATAATGTATCTATATTTTATATTTTATATAGAAGGCTAAACAAACAAAAATAAAACATGTTATAAAATTGAGTTTAAGCAAATATCCATAAGAAATTTATTATTACTATTAATGTTTTGCATATTAGATACATGATAATTAGAAAAAAAAATTGTTGACATTATAATGAAAACCTATAATATTATTTAAGATTCATGTCAAAATTAAAGAATAGATAAATTATCATGTTAAATAATTTATAAGAATTGCTAACAATAACAACAAAAGAAAGGCAGACCCAACACCTAGTCTAAACAGAAAAAGGTTAGGCCCATATACCTAATTTTATTTATATTTTTCTTTTCTTTTCTTGTAATATAAAAATAAAATAAAAACTCACCACCCTCAACTTTCTCTCATCAAAAGAGATTTGTGAACATTAAAATTAATGTTTTTATATTGATGGAATCTTAACAGCCAACAATTTTATCTTTTTATCATGTTTTTATGTGATTTTCTCTTTATTTTTGAATTCAAAAACTGAAAAATAAAAGTATCAACCTTATCATCTATTTTCTAAAACTTATCTAAAGAGTATGAAAATAAATACAAAATAACTAAAAAAATAGATAAATTATCATGTTAAATAATTTATGTGGATTGCCAACAACAATAAAAGAAAGTCAGACCCAGTCTAAACAGAAAAAGGTTTGGCCCATATACCTAATTTTATTTATATTTTTTTTTCTTTTCTTGTAATATATATATATATATATATATATATATATAAAAAACTCACCACCCTCAAATTTCTCTCTTCAAAAGAGACTTGTGAACATTAAAATTATTGTTTTTATATTGGTGGAATCTTAACAGCCAACAATTTTCTCTCTTTTTCATATTTTTATGTGATTTTCTTTTTATTTTTGAATTCAGAAACTGAAAAATAAAAGTATCAACCTTATCAACTATTTTCTAAAACTTATGTAATGAGTATGAAAATAAATAAAAAATAACTAAAAGAAAAAGAAAAAGAAAAATAGCAAGGTGCTTCACATATGAATAAGAGAAGCATCATGTGAAAAGTCAAATCCATGTAGTATGTTAGCTAATGCTCTTGCACACTCAGTTACAACTGGTAGTTGAAATAGTTATTTCACATGCAAAAAGAAGCATGCTATCATTCAGTTCAGAACCTGCTACATGAAAATGAGAACGACTTGTCAGAAATCAACGAGGCAGATCCAACAAGATCCTGTGGAGAATACTCATGTTAGAATTTCTAGTCCGCGGCGGTCACAGTACGGATTCTACAATTAAAGTCAAAAAGACTTAACTCCAATAATTAAAGATATATTTAATTTTATGAGATAGTTTAACTAGTTAAATTTTAAATTTATTTATTAATAATTATAAATTTAATTTTTTTAAGAATTATTAAAAAATTATATAATTATTAATTTTAAAACTATAAAATTAATTAAGATGTATGTAAATTAATCCAAATATCTATATAATAATATATATACATTTAACTGTCTAATTTCAAGTATAACTACAAACAAAACTCCTATTTCTCCCGGTATTAGATCCAATTTAAAAATGAACTCGAAAAAATAATTTAATTAATCAATCCAAAAATTTTCAGATTAACCTAGAGGGTTAATTAAAATTTAATTTAGAAATAATTTTAACTTAGAATTTCTAGTCCGCGGCGGTCACAGTACGCATTCTACAATTAAAATCATCCCATCTTTGTCTCATCTCAGCAGCAGCAGCAGCAGCAGCAGCAAGGTTTCTATAAGATTCTGGTAAGATTGAAATATCAAAAAGACTTAACTCCTATAATTAAAAAAATATTTAATTAAAGATATATTTAATTTTAAAAGGTAGTTTAATTAGTTAAATTTTAAATTTATTTTTTAATAATTATAATTTTAAATTCTTTCAAAACCATTAAAAACTTACATAATTATTAATTTTAAAATTTATATAATTAATCAAGATACATATAAATTAATCCAACACTTATATATATATATATAAACCGTCGGTTCAATTTCAGGTAAAACTAAAACAAAACTCCCATTTCTCCCATTTCTCTCTATGTTAGATTTAATTTAGAAATTAACTTGAAAAAATAGTTTAAGTCACATATTACTGGATGCCCTAAAGTAAATAAGATAATGTAATTGAGAAACCTTACACGGATGAATTTTGAACTTTCCTAAGCTTTAGGCATTGAATATTGTACAATAATTATTTTTATTTCTACAAGTAATTATATTATAGTAAAACATTGAAAGACTTCGGCCGCTTACCGTGCATTCCTATGCAATGCATGCTATCCCAATTCACTACGCACTGCATTGTTCATTAAACAGTGCCTTTTATCTGTATTTTTTATTTTCTCTTGTAATACTTGAGATATTTTGTGTGTTAATATTTTCTTCCACTTTCTTGACAATTTGATATCATTTCATAATTGAATTAGAAAGGGTTTTATTGTACTTCCTTGAAAAGCACTATCCATTAAAATATTAATTTGCTTTTCTTTATTATTTTTAGTTTAATTTCATTATTTAATATTATATATATTTTTTAATTATGACACTCTTATAACATGGATTTCAAATTTGATGACTTAACCTGGTTTAGCGGGTTAACCCGATTAACTCAGATTTTTTTTTGTTTTTTTTATTTTATTCTTTAATATTGATTTGATTAATAATTAAACTTCAAGAATTTTTTGTTTACTTTTCATTAGGTTATCCTGGTTTTATGACTCGAGAATAATGTTTAACAAGTTAACTCAAGTTATTTTTTATATTTTTTATTTAATTAATTTTTTTAATTTTATCATTCGACATTGAGTCGGTTGGAAATTAATCTTCATAATTTATTTTTATTTACTTTTTATGAGAATATCTAAGTTTCACTATTAATATCACAAGTTTTTGCATTTTAACCATAGTTAAATCATGTTATTTTTTTTTTAAGAGGTTATATCGATTTCATAACCCGAGTTGCGGGTCCTTTAACATTGAACTTACTTTTTATTGATAGGTTAATCCAATTGAAATTTTTTTTAATTTTATCAATTAATATTGTGTTTAATTAAAATTACACTTCATAATTTATTTTTTATTATATTATTCTAATATTATGATATAAAAATAATAATTAATATTTAACTCAAGTTAACTTGTATTATTTTTTATAGTCTTTTCCTTTCTCTTAAATTTAGATGAACAAGTTAGATGTTTTCTGGTTGCAATAATGCAAGATTTAACATACGAGCACAGATCTTATGACTTCTATGTTTCATCATCATTCTTCATGGTCTTATCAGCAGGTGATTAAAACTATTTAACATAAAACTAAAACTAAACCAATCTACTTAGGCTGCCAGATCATTAAAAAAGGATATTGATTATGATTCTCAAGAAAGAACCCTAGTACGAGGCTTCCAACAATCTAAAATTTGCATATTCTATAATTGATGTTTCCAATAATTTACAAAGTAATAGAAACAATCACTACAATATTTAATAATTTAACCAACAATTTTTTTTTATCGGGCATAAGATTACCATTTATCTTTGAAAATTTTATTAACTAATTCATCGATAAAATATATCTGTTGGAATAACATTTATTAGTAAAAAAATTCAATGGTTTTACAAACAAAAAATGCAGGCAAAAAAATATATAATTCTTGCTTCATTTCGTTAGTATTTCTCTCGAGAAAATTTTCATCTAACAAAAAAGAATATCATATATAATTCTATCGCTGATTATTTAATAATATTTAAAAATAATTAATTTAAAAAAATTAAAAAATAATTAAATTAATATAAATTAACACTTGATAACACTTAGAATTGAGTTGCTTGGAAAAAGAAGAAAATCAACTCAAAAAATTTGCAACAAATAAAACAACAACATTGATCTCATATTGAAAAACAAATCCTATAACAATATTCATACAATTATTAAAAGCAGAAAAATTTTAAAATAAACTAAAAAAAACAAATATAATAAAAAAAACATGAAAAAAAAGAAAAATATTATCTTAATATGATTGCAAGTAAAGCTGAGAAGAGAAAAAAAAATTCATAAAGTATATTAATTAAAAAAAATATAAGAAGAGAAAAGAAAAAAAATAGAAGATATACATGAGAGAGGAGGAGAAGAGGAGTGAAGGAGAGAAGAAAGAAGAAAAAAAAAAGGTTTGTTGTTGTTTTTTATATAAGAGGAAAAAGAAGAGCAGGCTCATATATTGTCAAATGAGGGATTATATTTATTGAGGTATTTTACCGATAGTTTTATTAATATATAATTAAATATTAATATTTCTAATTATTTTGTTGGTGATGCCGTATGCAATATTTAATTTAATTTTTTTTATTTAATAAAAAAAAATTAGAAATTGATAAATATCACCATGACTTTTCATTTCATTAGTACTTCTTTTTGTAATATTTAATTTAAATTTTTAATTTACTCTAAAATTTTCATAAACTTGTCAAATAACACCGATGATTTTTCAATCCTTTAGTGATTTTATTTGTAAAAAAATATTTTATTTATAAAAAAATAATTAATAATGCAATATAGAAGTAAACAGTTCTAGTGCTTTCTAAAAAATACCGACAAAATATTTCATTATTGATTCCTTTTACAATTGACATGATAAATAATATAAGAGAGAAGTGAATACTTTACCAATGATTTTAATGATGAATTTCACTAACATAATTAATTCCATCAATAATTATATTAGTATAAATGACATATTATTATATTTTTTTGGCTTTATTCTAATTTTTTTTCCCACTATATTTTTCTTGGCATATACCGAGAAAATATTTTGGTTGATAAAATTCACTATAATTTGCTAATAAAAATATTTTATAAATATTTTTATTTTTATTTATCAATTTTCTAATAATGAGTATATAACAAAATAAATTATAAGATACCTTAGGTAAGTTTTGCCTTGAGAAAATGTGTAGCTAATAATAACAACAACAAAGTTTACATATCTTAATCTACCTTACAAGTTCAATATCAAAGAATGCTACATGCACATGGACACAACGAGCCCTATGCACCAAAAGGAAAAAAAAAATGACAATCTATAAGCAAGTAGTCATGGCGTCATTAATCAATTGCATGTATAAACCCCACTCTTATATTAGTGACTAACCTCATAAAAGCCTGTATTGCCCTCATAAGCAGGCTGTAGACAAACGTTGAATTGCTAGTGGCGACTACTTGCGGGTTTGGAGGATGTTCGATCTATTTATAGGTTGCAAATATAGGGCAAGGCAGGACACAGTAGTGATTTAGATATATTCGTTATGAGTTATCCAGGTTTAATTGATTTTAACTAGAAACCCTTTTATATATCAAGAGGGCTAGAAAGGACATGGTAGTGGTATGAAGGATTGCTGCATGAAATGTACTTCCTCTATGAAATCCTAAATAAACGACACATGAAACCCTAAACCGAGAAGACATCCTCGGAATAGGTTGGTCCCTTCAACCACTAAACCTATAAAGAGTATGACCTTGCCTCTTCAAATCATACACAACATCTATAGCAGTCATTATCTTGCAGCGAGCGTGCTTAGTGTAGGTGACGGCATCACAAATCACATTCTCCAAAAATATCTTGAGGGCATCTCTGGTCTCCTCATATATAAGATCATTGATATGCTTAACTCCACCACGCCTAGCCAAACGACGGATCGCAGGCTTAGTGATACCCTGGATGTTATCACAAAGAACCTTACAATGTCTCTTAGCTCCATCCTTTCCCAATTCCTTACCTCTGCTTTACATTATTTTCTTTACTTTAGGAGATATTTTGATCTGATTTTATTATTTGTTAGAGGGAGTTTGGAGGGTTGGTTTTATAAAGGGTATGGTTATATGGTGGTTGTTGGATTAGATAATGATCCGAGTGAAAGGTTAAGTTTACATATTTTTTCTTTATCAAATAAATTGAATTTGCATTTTAAATAAAACATAGATGCAATCTCTTAAATAAACACTACCTTAAACTGGATGGTTTTGAGATACTTGAAATTCTAAAATTTCAAGGATGAAAATACAATTTCTTTGATTTTTTTGTTAGCAAAAAATGCGAAATGACTTTAGCCCATAAAGGCACCTTTATGTACACATATGATTAAGGGAATCCTTAACTTGCTCACGAAAAATTGGAAGTCTCATGAGAAACTATGAAAAAAAAAAGATATTATTAAAAACATTTTTATACCTTATCTCATTTCAAAAAATAAAATTATTTCTTTTTATAGCTATAGCTCAATCATTCAATAATGATGCTTGTTTACAGGGTTGTGTTCTCATATGTTTAAATTAAAAAAATAATATAAAAAATATTTAAATTATAAAAACTATTTTATATGTAGCATGTAAATCTTAAAATCTTTTAATTTAATTTTTTGTTCGGTTTAAATTTAAAATTAAATTGTGTGAGAATTATTATGATATGAGTCAATCAACTTAATAGATTTCAATGTAACTTAAATGACTAATAAAAAATATGAAAAAACTTTAAAAAATAGATAAATAATTTTTTAATATGAAACAATGACTTTGAATCAACAAGGACTTTATAAGTTAATTTGTTAAATCTTCAATCTAGATTGTGTACTTTATTAGATTTAAGAGTTTTTTTTAATATTTATTACTTTATTATATACTATAATAAAAAATAGATAATCGTAAAACTAAATATAAAATCAAGTATAAATTAAATATTAAGATATTTATTTGAGATGGTATAATTTTATTAAAATCTGAAATAAATTGTGAAAATAAATTTAAAATCAAGCAAATATTCAAAAAAAAACAAAAAAGAAAAAAGTCACCTCTTTCTTATATTAACAGTGAAGGAGGTGACATGTTAATCCTTTTAATATATTAAGTAATAAGTAATTCTTTTTTGGTAAGGAACCAAGTAAATGGCTTCATCGTTTGGGATCGCAAGTTTATGTGTCAATTAACGAGGTGCATAATAAAAACACAGGATCTGTGTTGATCTTGGTTCCATAATAAAATAATGGAGGGCGTCTTCATCAAATTTGTTAACGTTGTAGATATTTAAGCCCATTAAACTTCCCTTATTACAGTTTTAGGCCCATTAAACTTAAGAACAGCTTCCCCTGGTAAAATTCCAACAAAAATCCTAACGGTAAAGGCAGTTGAAGCATCTCTATCCTCCTCCATTGGAAACATTTGTATTGACGTAACCCCAAAATTCTTCATTTAAGAACTTCAAATGCTTTCTCTTTTTGATGAATCAACCAAAAATCTTTGCTTGCAAGTTGTGAAGCATTCTTCGATATTGCATTCATACAAGCAACCCAATTTCAAACTATCATCTGATTGATAGTTTCAACTTTCATGAACGGAAGACATGTCTTCAGCAATTCTTCTGTCCTGGAAAATTCCCAAGAATTGAGAAGCAAACCGCAGGTCAACAAGACAAAATGAGATTGGAAAACCCAATAAAAAGCAACAACCATTTCACTGAGATCAACATTGAAGACAGCAAATCGAACATTTCAATTTAATTTCCAGTATGAATGATCAACATGATTCTGGTTCGGCCACTGGCGATGCATCCAAGCCAGGAGCGGCAGCTTTCGGATTCTTACTTCACGCCTAGAATCCCGAAATTCCAGATGAGTATATATGGCAGGCCAAAATCAAAACATAGATCAAGCTCAAAGTGGGAGAGTATGACGGAGAAGATGACCACGGAACAAAACCATATGTTATTTCCCCTTTTTTTTTTTTTTTTTGATAAGCAACTAAATCCACCTTTTCTGTCTTTGAATTTCCGGATCAACACTCAAATTCAATTTTACTTTAGCCATAAATCGTTTTAGTGGTGTGAATGATTAATCTTGTTACTGATTTCAAACAAATTCTCAGTGGGCAAAAAGAACCCAGTTTGAGAAGTTGAATCAGGAGATTAAGCTAATCAAGATGGAAAACAGTACTTTAACCATAAATCGTTTTAGCGGCGCAAATGATTTTGAGTATCGAGAGAGAGATACATGACTTTAACCATAAATCTTGTTACTAATTTCATACAATTTCTCAGTGGGCAAAGAGAACCCAGTTTGAAAGGTAGAATCAGGAGATTAAAGCTAATCAAGAGGGGAAACACAAATACGAAGAAATAAGAGCTTTTCATATAGAACAAGTATCGAGAGAGAGATACATGACGTTTTGCAAGCGGAGGAATCAGATATCTACCACTACTTGTAAAGCTGAAGCCTAATGCCTATCAAACCACATACCCAAGAA
>NW_011499971.1:321871-457193 GCF_000495115.2 Populus euphratica | reverse complement strand
ATCCATAGAGAGTGCGTCCTTGCCTCTTCAAAGCATACACAACATCCATAGCAGTCACTGTCTTGCGACGAGCGTGCTCAGTGTACGTGACAGCATCACGAATCACATTCTCCAGGAAGATCTTGAGAACGCCTCTGGTCTCCTCGTAGATAAGACCGCTGATACGCTTGACTCCACCACGCCTAGCCAGACGACGAATCGCAGGCTTCGTGATACCCTGGATATTATCACGGAGAACCTTCCTGTGCCTCTTAGCTCCTCCCTTTCCCAATCCCTTACCTCCCTTTCCTCTTCCTGACATCTTTGCTTAACCCTCCTTGATTCTCTCTCAAAAATCTCAAACTGGCTTTATGATTGCAGATGTCTATGATTGGACTTGGAGAGGTTATTTTATAGAGAGGGAGGAGGCGTGGTAGCCATTGGATTAAGTGTCGATCCGTGTGTGGGTGTGGTTTAGATTTGGAACCGTCGGATTTTGAGTTCTTGGGTGTGATTGGAGGAAACGGGGAGAGCTGGATCGTTGTTTTTAAAGGTGTTCAAAACCTTTCCTGTACCATTCATTTCGTATATTTTTATCTTTTTATTTTTATTTAATACTCTAATCTCAACCATGTGGCTTCAATTAATAGAATCAGAAACTTATTTCTTTCTTGAAATTAAATTCATACTGAAATATTTAAAAAACATTAAAAAAATTATTAATTTAATTTATTCTTAAAATAAATATATTTTTAAAATATATCTAAATACAAGAAAACACATAATATACTCGGGGAAAGCTTTGTTATATGGGCTCTGTTTGGAGTGAGCCCATGCTCCATGAGAGGGCTTGGAGTGGTATCTGTTTTTACATTACAATTCTGGATTTGTATATGTTTTATCCAAACAGGATTAACATTTACCCCTTAATCTATAATATTTAAATTTATGATGAAACTATATATAGACGAAAATTTATTATTATTACTGACTACTTCGATTACTTTTGATTACTGAGCTGTGTTAATAAATGAAAACTCATTATATTAAACCATTAATTTTTATTTGAGCTAGCATGAATTCTGCTCTAGTTAGCGTTTTGTTTTTTTTAACTAAATGATATGTTTAGGTTTTGGAGCATTTTATCATGTTGTGTTGTTCATATATATATATTCAAAAATATTAACCTAAAATACATAATTCTAATTAAAATTTAAAAATAATTTAATTTGAAATTTTACAATTCAAATTTTAAATACAAGCATCTAAACATAATTTTAAAAATTAAACATTTTAATTTATCAAATCATTATTTCATGTTATGAGTTACTTTTTCAAGTAAAAAAAAACCCTTAGGTGTAGAACATTTTAATTTATCAAATCATTATTTCACGTTATAAGTTACCCTTAGGTGTAACTAATCTTTTTTTAATAAAAAAAATTAAATCGAATGAGAGTTACCTTATATAATTAATAAATTTAAAAATAATTTAAATAACTAATAAAAATATAATATAGTTTAAATTAAAATAAATACAAGATAATCAATAAGTTTAAAAATAATTTAAATAATTAATAAAAATATAATATAGTTTGAATTAAAATAAATACAAGATAATATCTTTTTAAAAAAATTATATTAATAATATATTGAATTGATTCGAATCAACCTTTAAAATCTCATAATAATCCAAATAAAGCAAATTCACAACAAACTCATCCGACATTATGTTGAATGATGAAACTCATAAAAAATCAAACTAAAATATATATAGAATGTTTCAGAATGTATGCGAGGAACATCCTTAACAAGACGAACGAAGAAATTCACTCTAAAAAGAAAAGAAAAGGAAAAGCTAGCCAATACTAAAATGAACCACCAGTTAGAGGCTTGCTCAAGCACCCAAACCAAAACAATGACAAATTTTGACTAAAATAAACAGGCTTTCAAATAGTTGCATTTCAAATTTTAACTTGCTGGTATTAACCCCATAGGGATTAGAAAATCAAATGACAGAAAACAGATGAGCATATGAGAACATACCACGGATGAAATCTCGAACCCAACTATGTATATAAAAACCCTGCGTCACCAGCTAGACAGTTGCTTGCGAGTTACCACCATCTCAAGATTATAGCGCATGTCAAATTATCAGCTTTTGCTGTTATCAAGCTTTATAAATACATAACTAAAAAAAAAACCATGAAAGATTAAAGTATTTCCAGTTCAACTCGTGAAGGTAATTTTGCTTGCATCTTTTGGGCACGATTTCTGGCAGCCTCCAGTTCCCTTGTGTCTTCATTGGAGCTCGACTCCTCTTCCGACCAAAACAACTGTCGCGGATCAATTATCAATTTTTGAAGAGACACGGCATACTTGACTAAGTCCAGGGCAAGTTCAAGATCATAAGTAAGACCCGTAAACCCAACAATTTCCACCACCTTCAGGGATTGATGTTTTTGGCCCCCAGTAGACCTCCATGTCATCTCCCCAAACATTTCTTTAGGTCTTGGTCGTAACTGCAGCGATAATCTATGTAATGAGGGAGAAGCTTCTATCAAAGAGCGGGAATAGAGAAGGCCCTCCTCATCAAACACATCTAAAATCAACTGCATTTGCTTAAGATTGTTTAGTCCAGAGAATTTCTGGATCGGAATGCCCCAATTCATCTGAAGTTCCAAAAAGTTAAGGTAATCATCAAAAGTCTTAAACCCTCGGCACAATGAAAGCTCTTCCAGTTGAGAAAGATAACTTGAAAAATCTGATAACATATCTTCTAATAGATGATCACAGTAAGGTCCCCCAACTGATACCTCGGTTAGTCGAGGAACATCCATTAGAGACATGTTTGTCTTTCTTCCATGATACTTAAAAGAAACAAGATCTTTGGCAGATATCTCAACATTTTCCACAAGATTATAAGCTAAAACCAAGTATTTTAACTTAACAGATGAACTAGAAACTTTCAGATCACCCAGGCATGATGAACGTTCCACATGTAACCCTTCAAGGAATGGAGAATTAGATAAAAGGTGCTCAATAACTTTTCCAGTCACTTCCACAGATATCAAATGCAGGGCCGTTAGAGAATTAAAGCTGGAAGAGCTGCGTGACTGCAGGGGAAAACTGTAGTCTCCGAAAGGCCATTTTGTACAACTTCTCAGATCTAACCTAAACTTTTTAACATCCTTTTCCTTTGCAAAGTGGATCCAACTATCAATTTCACGTTTATATTGATCCACGTCAAAACAAATCTTGAGTTCATCAACACTCAAACCCTGATATTGTTTCAAGGCTTGGTTCACTGAATTCACAAATTTACGCTGTTCAATTGGAAGAATCAATTCCCTCTCCTCGTAAGACTTGTTCTTTATTTCCAACACGGTACTTGAAGCATCGAAGTCCAATAGACCAGGATAAAATGTCCACAAGCATCTCCATCTTCTGGAGACGACACTGATTCTGGCTGCTTCTCTGAATGTCAGTCGAGACAGAATGGTAACCAGAACATCATCAGGTAGTCGACTGATGTAATCATCAGTACTGATGCAACAACTGGAATAAAGAGAATCATTGCAGCTTCTCTTGTTAACTTTCTCCCCCCATATCCACGAAAGTGCCCGGCAATCAACTAATTGTGTTACTTTGCTCACATCAAAATTATAAGACGATCGTGCTGGCGCTGCACCCTTCTTCATAATTAAAACAGCAATTTGGTTCTCCCTTTTGCTCCATAAGCTTGATTCAGTTTCAGCCCTCACCATTTTTCCTCTCTTTCTAACCTAAAATTACAACAAACTCTATTGAAAAAGTAAAAGAGCAGTTTATAAAGTCTGTAAGAAGACAATCAAGCAGACTAAGGCTGACCCTAAAACAAAATATACAGAATGACTAATGCTTTCCCTTTATCATGTCACTACACATAAAAACAAAACGTAAAGCTAATTCTCTCCATCAGCCATGGACAAAATTCTAACATGCCCCACTCCTTTAAGGGTTCAAAGCCCTCCTACATTTACTAAAATAATTCAAGAAAAGGGAAACATTTCTTAACAAATTAATACTGCATTGAAGTCTACATAAAAAGAAAATAAAAAATCCAAGCAATTTAGGCCAATTTCTGAAAAAAACAAAACAAAATAATGGAATTGTTAATGGAACTGTATGGATTACCTCACTGTATTGTTTGTTAAGAACATGTAGCGGTTTATTTCTTCGGACTTCAGAGTACGCAGAAAAAGATCGATCAGAGAGGGCCAGAGGTGAGACGAGGAGAAGGATGCTTAAGCAGAGAACGACATGATGTTTTTAGTGTAGTACGGTGTCATATAACAAGACAGTTTTGTCCTGTTATTTTCCTTTCCTTAAGGTGCTGGGGAACAGGATACTACCGATGCAGCAATAGTAATTATTTTAAAAAGATTTTTTATTTAAAAATATATTAAAATAATATTTATTTATATTTTAAAATTTATTTTTAATATTAACATATTAAAATAATTTAATAATATTTAAAAAAATTAATTTAAAAAATTAACTTTTTTTGAAAATTTCAATATAAAATCAACAAACATCTCTTAATTAGCTAACGTCAATATTTTCAAAAAAACTATAAAAAAAATATTAAAAATATTCGATAATTATACTATACCTAAGTGAATTAGGTCTGACAATCAAATAATATAGATCTTGTTTATTTTTCAAACCCAAGTAAACGTTAATTAAGTATAACTTTTTAAATTTAAAAATAATAACACAATATCAAAATACTAAATTGTCCCCCATAATTATAAAAAATTACATAAAAACAGTGTAAAAGAACAAAAACACTATCATATGCAAAGTTTATTTTTTTATCTTTTTCAATACTAAAAATATATTTTAACTATTTAATAATTTATAAAAACTCAGAAAATCTCTAGGCTTCATGTCTTAATTTTGTTAACTTTAGAGGTAGAATAATATTTTTACTATTTAAATAATCATAAAAAAACTATTATACCCTGCTGAAATGTTTAATGATAAATGTACATATGAAAAGTACTGAAATACTCTTGTAACCAAAGCTTTAATATTTTCAACAAAAAAATAATAATTGAACTTTATACGAAAATGCAATACTAGCCTTATCATAGGCCTTCAATCTTTTACATAAACAATATTTTTTTCCCATAACATAATGTATCAATTTAAAAGTTCAAAATTTTTCTTTTATGATCATATATTTTGAATTTTTATATATACTAATAGTTATAATATAGAATAAAGTCTTCTTGTTACAAACTTTAACAATTAAATCATACAACAACAACTCAAATTTTAAAAAAAAAAGCATGAACCCTTTAAAAATTTATCCAATACTTGGATGGAAACATAAAATTAATATTTTCATCCATAATGGATACCAAAAAAAAGTTTATTTTTGAAGGCTTGAAATAAATCACTTAGAATTAAACAGTTTTTTTATTTTTTCCTCTTTTAATATAACAAATTTATAGAATAAGTTATACAAATAAAAAAAATTGCAATTAAGTTCTACTATATATGAATAAAAAATCTTGTTTAAATGAGTCAGTGCTTATTTTTGCAGTCTAATCATTTTATTGAAAAATTTTAAATTTTTGACCCAAACACAAGTTTGGCACGGTTGCTAGTCCCAGACTTTTAGGTTTAAACCTAGGTGACTTAGGTCTGGCAAACCATGCCATACCCAAGGGGCGTGGGTCCGGCAACCATACCAGGCTCAGGATGCTTAGGTATGACAAGCACGTCTAATTTGATAAATAACAAATAAAGAGGATAATTGTGCATTTTAATTGTTAAGAGAGAGTAAAGAAAGAAAAAACACAAATAATTGATCACTGACGACAATATAACCATTATCTATCCACACACGCCACACCATGTGAAAAAAAAGGACACAATTGCGTATCCATTGAGATGATGAATAACTAGATTTGGCCATCAGAAAGCATCACAACGCTTCTTTAATGGCGTAGACGCCACTCACTCACTAGGAAAGAAAAGGAAAGCTAAAGAAACGCTTCATGAACAGATAAGAAATGAAAAGTGAAACTACTATTACAATCCATAGTAAAAGGTCTCTTGATCTATAATGATTTTCCCACACCATTTAGCTTTTGTTATAGTGATTACCTTTGCTTCTATAATTTTTTAATGCGGTGCTATATGAATTAATTTATTAACATGGTCTTCATGCTTATCCTTGTGTGTTTAAATAAAAGTAATTTAATCTAAATTTTGATATTAATTACTGAGTTGGTCTAAAAAGTAAGACCTTCTGATGTCTATTTTCATCTATTAAGCTAATCGTTATTTGTTAATGACTTGTTTAAGTAACATAGGATAAATAGAAAAAACATGTTTTAAAAAATAATTGATGGAGGATTATTAAGAAAATTATGAATATATAGGGATATTCATTGTGACTTTATATGGAGTAAATTTGTTTCGCCGCTGTAAATCTATTTTGTTTTAACTGGTTCTTTTAATACTTTTTTTTTCTTTTTAAATTTTTTTGTTAAAATGATTTTTTTTTTTTACCAACAAATATTATGGCAATAATCCTACTCATGAAAATAGTGTATAAAATGAGTCCAACCAAAATTTGTTGAGTGTAAAAAAAAGGTCTAAGCGTTGTTAATGTTTTTTCTAACAAAAAATAATTATAAAAACAAATTTTGATTCATTTATTTAATAAAACATATTGAAGATTATATGTTTTCATAAATATTAAAAAGAGTTATTAACATTAATTAAAGACTAAATCATGAATATAAGAAACAAATACAGATTAAGATTATGAATCATGGTGAAGATCCCTAATATATTAGTGTAAGACTTTAGATGGAATAAAAAAACAAATTAGTATGTAAAAAATATCAACAATCAAATACTTGATATGAATTTCATGCAGGCTAATTAAACAAGAGGCATTTTGGTAAATTAAAAAGGAAAAAATCTTTCCTTCTCCTTTAATAGGCCAATGGTTTACATGGAGAGTGAGGAGCTTGGAAATTTATTGTTTGTTCTCTTTCAATCCTTCATTTCCTCTTAATTTAAGGTTTGAAAAGTGAGGATTAAATGAGTCCTTAAAAATTAATTTAACCAAATTAAAAAAGAAAAATCTAGAAAGAAAGGGGTCATAAATTAGAGATTTGATAGAAAAAAGCTTGTAAAAATTAAAAGAGAGAAAATGAGACTTGAAAAGGATTGTAAAAAGGCTTAAGAAATTGGATTAATTAGAATTTGTAAGGTGTTTTGTTCAATTAAATCCATTTTTCTCTTGTTTTTGTTTAGGAGATTGCAAATCCCTAAATTTAGGGTTTATGAGGATTTTTTAGGAAATGCTAAATTGTGTTAATTGCTTGTTAATTGTGATGTTGATGACATGATTAATGGTTAAACTAGAGGAATTTAAAACTAATTATGGAAAAATTAGTTTGTTAATGATTGACCATAAATGAGAAATTTAAAGGATTTGAAAAATTGATTAAATTATGTTAATTTAAGGAGTTTCACTAATGTGAGGAATGCATTAAATTTGGTTGGAAATATTTTAAATTGGGTTGTCATGAATTTGAGTCATGATTATGATTAATTATATGTTTAAGCTTGATTTCAATCCTCAAGGATCAGATTGTGTTGTGTTTGATGAAATATGTGTGCATATTGTTAGGTTAAATATGTTGACAAAGATTTGAAGAAAAAAAACATGATTTTGTATGTTATGTAAATCATTAAATGTGTACAAATTGTCTTGACAATCACATGTATGGTGTGTTACAACAACACAAATATTAAAAAAAAAATTAAGGGTTGCATCATAACATAAAAATATATGAATTATATTATTTTAGACAAAGTTGTAATTAAAGGTTATTATGATAGCCTAAACATGTAAGAAATAAAAGTTTTTATGGCAATCCTAATATGTGGAAGAATGAGCAGTCATGACAACTTAAAATTTCAGAAATTTGGGTTATCATGGAAATTTAAGGTTGTTATGGTAGCCTTAACGCATGAAAAATAAGGGTTATTGCAATAACCCTAATGTATAGAATAATAGGTTGTTATGACAATCCAAGTTCATGGAAGTTTGGGTTGTTATGAAAACTCAAATAAAAAGGATTTAGAGTTATTATGATAGCCCTGACACTCAAAAAATAAGAGTTGCTATGATAGCTTTAATACATAAAAATATGGGTTGTTATGACAACCTAAAAGTAATAAATACGGACTGCTATGATAATTATAAACATAAATAATTATTTATTGATTTTATATATGGTTGAAATATCTAAAATGGACTAAGTTTGTAAAGGTATGTTTGAAAGTTGTGTATTTTAGCACATGAGTTAAATTGATTTCTTAATAAATATGTGTGTTTAACTAAATAGAAATGTTAATTTGTTATTGCTGTGAGTGTTGGAGTAACTTCCAGCATGAGACCTAATTTGTCATGAGCATATACTATAGGAGCTCCAAGTAAGGGTTGCTCTTTGCAATTTATATGTATTATGTACAATTGACATCCTAAAAAACCATGTTTTCGTGGTGGGAAATTGAATCCATTCAAATTATACTTTTAAAGTGGGAAATTGAATTCAATGAAATTATGCCTTCAGGGCTTAAAATTGATATTATTTGAAACCACGCTTTTAGGACATGATAGTGATATTGTAAGAAATTATATCTCGAAACAAGAGAAAATGATATAATGAGAACTTGTTCTTAAGGTAGAAAAAAATGATATCCTTGAAATGACATCTTTAGTAAAAACAATAACATTAAAAAAAGATGCTAAGCAAATAACATAAAAAAAGGTAAGCCTTATTAGTGAAAACTTAAAATGCTAACTTGAGTCAGCTATAGGGTTGGAGATTTTTTATACAATGATAAATTGTTAGTGATGATAATATTTTAAAGAAAATAGAGAAAAAGAGATAAAATGAAATGAAAAATAATAAAGTTGTATGTGTATGTTATAATCTTATGCTTATTTATTGTCTCTATTATTATGTTTTCAGGTCCATATCAACCACCATTGCTAGAGTGATTTAATTTTAGAAATTGTATAGTTTTGTTTATATAGGACTTTTGTATATGCTATCTATATTTTATAAATAAACTCTATGTATTTAAATATAATTAAACTTACATCTTTTAAGATGTACAAGAAAGAAAAAACTAGTTTATTAACTATCTTGTTTTTATTTTATGTTGTACCCATATATTTCTTTTAATAATAATAATAATAATAATACACACATGTTTGTGTGTGTGTGTGTGTGTGTGTGTATTATAATACACAACTTATTGATGGAAATTATTAAGGTAATATGTTTTAAGCCACTTAATTGTAATTGTGATGATTGTGGATGAACACAAGTGATAATGAGCCTAAAATTACTTTTATACGAATATAAGTTGAATGAATTGAATGTAATTTAGGTTATTGTTGTGTTTGTAAGTATTTTATAATACATGATAAAATTTTAAGTAGTGTTCTTATACAAAGAAAACTTAATTAAAATTTCATTAAATTTGATAAACTCTTGAACTCAAATGAGAAGTCATTTGTATGCTAATATACATGTATAATGTACTTCAAATGACACAAATTAAAAACAAATACCCTAATTTTTATTGACAAGTGCACATTGAGAAATATGAAATTGTATTAAAATTATAAGGTATTACATTTTAAAACGAGTATTTAGAGGCCTTTTCATATTTGAATCCTGATTTTTTAGTTATAATCAAGTTGATTAAGGAGGTAATTTGATATTTTAATAAGTATAAAATATAATTAAAAGACCAAAAGTAGCTGACATGTACACCTAGATGCCAACTTTGAGAGACGCTCGTGGTCTTTTAATGACATGTGCGACATTTCTCGGTGACCAAAGGCTCCTTTTCATTGTGTTATTAGAATTTTTATAGCATCTTCTTCCTGGTGGGATAATTTGTTGCTAGTAGCGTTTTTTCCCCTTTATCTCTTTCCTTCACTTGAAATTCACGCTTACCATTTAAAATTTTAGAGTTATCTTGTTTATTGATGTTTCAACTTTGATTCTTATTTTTTTATTTCTAATTTTGATTATTTGTTCTTTTGTAAATTTCAATTTGTTTTTAATTTCATCATTCAATCTCAACTTATGATAAATCTTAATATGTGATATGTTATTTTTATTTTTTAATTTAGTCTTTTTTTATTGTTTTTTATATCCTTTTATTAAATTGATTTTTCTTTTTAATTTTACCCTTTTATAAAAAAATTATAGTTGTCATCTAATTTATTTTTTATTTTAGTTTTGATTTTTATTATTTTAATTTTAATTTTTGGTTTTGGATCCATTTTTATAATTGATTTTTTTTCAATTTTATCATTTAATATTTGATTAGTTGGAGATTGGGCTTCAAGATTTTTTTTCTTCAGATAGAGTACTTATTATCTAATGACCTTTGTCATAAGTTTGAAAAGTTAATGCAAGTTTATATCTTTTTTTTTACTTATTTTTTTATGATTTCATCATTTAATATTTCTTTTAAAATAGGTTTAAATTTTTTTTTTATTGGGTTATCATAATCTCATGACATGAGTTGCATGTTTAATAAGTTAACCCAAATTAACTTAATTTTTATTACTCAAGTTACAAGTTTGTTAAATTAATTTAAATCAATCTTAAATAATATTTAATTGGTTGAGAATTAAGTTATATTATTTTTCCCCTTCTAAAAAAGTTTTCTTTCTATGCTATCATAATTGTTTTTATTTTTATATTTTGTTTATTTGCTGTTGTTGTTTATTTTTTTATTATTTAATTAGAAAAAAATTAACTTATTTAATCTATACATATATATATCTATGATTTGAATAATAATTTTTTTCTTAATTCTTTATGCAATTATGACATATGAATATTATTTTTTACATAAAATAATTGACTCCCCAGTGTAATGCAGGCGTATATATGGTTAAAATCTAAGCAAGTTGTTCATAAGAAAATATTAAATTATTGTTCATATTTAACAGGGTACAAAGTTAAATATTTAAGCATTATATATAAATATAACTCAGTAAAAAAGCCATTTAGTTTTAGTGTATAAAATTTATATTGATGATATCTTTTTCATCGAGATAAAAAAAAACAATTATATACATAATATAAATTACAATCACAATATATATTAAAGGTATAATCCCTAAAGAATAAAATATATTCCATATAAAATCTATTAAATATTTTTGTACATGTAAAATATCAAAATAAAGTTGTTTTTTGTTTTTTGCAAGCAGAGACAATATTTGTCTTCAAGATATCAGTAATATCTTTAAAGAGTCGATTTTTATTTTTTTAAAAATTATTTTATAAGAGTGAATTTTAGACTGGAAATTACAAAACCAGTCAACGAATGAAATGTCGGTGATGTCCCTAGGCTCCTCTCATAGTATCCCTTCCCCTCGAGGCATCCAAGCAATTACGCTGCTTCGCCTTCAAATCCTTCAATCCGCAAGTCCCTCCTCCATTTGCAAATGGCCAATCCTTCCGCTCCTGTTTCAGGAGAAAAGGGACCCATCACTCACGTCATCTTCGACATGGATGGTCTTTTACTCGGTAATTTTATCTGACATGTAGACTTCATTTGAAACTCCATTCACTTTATTTTATTTTATATTTTCCTAATGCATATAGATAAATAGATAGATAGATCTTGGAGTCTTTTTTTTTCAATTCTTAGTTGAATCAACGTGAATATTTATGAGACAAAAAGTTTCTTTGAAATCCCATGTCGCAGTAGCAAGTTTGATCCTTCCTCGTGAAGAGGATAACTTTGGTCCTTTCAAGTGTTAATGGTTTGCTGCCGGTTTTCTCACTTCTGCTAGAGAAAGGTGGCTTATAGTGTCTAAAATGGTGGTGTTATTTTGAAATGTTTGTGGGACTGAGAATGCCGTATAACTGCATCGATTCCATTGGAAATAAAATAAGCTTATACATTTAATGGGTTTTCTTTCAACTTCACTACGCTGCAGATACGGAGAAATTCTATACTGAAGTTCAAGAAATCATACTTGCTAGATACAATAAAGCTTTTGATTGGTCTCTCAAGGCAAAAATGATGGGGAAGAAGGCTATAGAATCAGCTCGGATCTTTGTTGAGGAGACTGGGATTAGTGACTCTCTTTCAGCTGAAGACTTTCTTGTGGAAAGGGAGGCCATGCTGCAAAACCTATTTCCAACAAGTGACCTGATGCCAGGTTTTCTTTATTGCAAAAATTATTTTGCATGACCTAGACTGGATTCTTTCCCTGTTTAATATGTTAGTATATTGATGATTTTTCATTAGCTATCTTGAATAAGAAAAACAAAAAAAGGACCCCAAAAGCTAGGAACAGTGCATTTCTTTCTTTTTATTTTCTAAGAATTGCATTCTATGCAAGTCTTTTCTTTTTAGCCTTATGTTATAGGAAAATGAAACAAAAGAAGCTGTTATTATCTCACTCTAACTGGAACTTGTTTTTGGTGATGTGAATTAAAGACATGTTTTCTGTCTGGTTTCCACACAGAAAAGGATGCTTTCATTGGCACTCCTAACATTCACTTCTTCAGGAAAATGTTTCTGTTCTAAGCCTCCAATAACCTGTAATGCATTAAAATAGGACCAGGAACCAAGTGTTCTCCTAGTAAATCTTCAACACAATCTTGTCTTCAGCTAAACCTAAAGCATTCAACCAGACAATAAACCATCTATGAAGTCTGGATTGTAGCCCTCCAGTTGATTTATTCTGTTATCTAAAAGTAATCAGGATATAGTTCTTTCAATTGCTCCTCTCCATGCCACTCATCCTCAAACTAATCAGGAAACCTATCCTCTTTCTTTTAATCAGCATGCACTCTCCTGTTGTATTCTTTTCAAATGAGAATTTGCATTCCTTGGATGAGAAAAAACATAGCAGAAAGGTCAAGACATGAATACGTGAGGCCTGAGCCTACCTTTGCATTGCATAATTACTTTCAAACCATTAAGATTTAAAGTATCAACACAAATCCTCTTTGACCAAACTCATGATTCACTTGGTAATTGAAAGTGCATGAATGTTGGGGATAGTTGGATCAAGTTCCGTGGAGATGGTTTAACTGAACTTTCTGCCTCAAAATGGGATGACATAAATATTTGAGAGCTTTTTAAAGCTCATCCCAACATTTTCTCCATACTTGAATGCAAGGTGTTACGCTTCTTATTTTTCATAGGAATCTCTTTGAGGAAGGCTTTTTTCCCTTGGAACACTCCATTTGAGAAAGTGAGAAAAGAGGAGAAGTTCACTGGCTACTCTCTTTTCATGTGGAAACTATAAGGGAACATGTAAAACAACTCATAAAAGCCAAAGTAGTGTTTTCTCCCTCAAAATTTTATTTTTAATCATCCTGTGAGGTTTTCAATGTTGTTTGACCACATTTGGACTTGAGATACTCTTATAAATTAATGTAAAATGGGACTTTAGAAGTTTTAGTGCATAATCTCTTGCTTTCTTGTAATGTGAGATCAATTGCGAGAAGAATTTTCCCATGAATCCTTTTTCATTGTAGGGGCAAGCCGTTTGATCAGACATCTCCATGCAAAAGGAATACCAATTGCCGTGGCAACTGGGTATGGTTTATTTATTCATTTCCCATAGATTTTTGTTTTAGTTTTTTTTTTGTGAATGATATGCCTTAAATTTGAGAAGTAATTAACAGGATGTATTTTTCAGCTCTCACAAGCGCCATTTTGGTTTGAAAACACAAAGACACGGTGAGCTTTTCTCATTGATGCATCATATTGTTCTTGGAGATGATCCAGAAGTTAAACAAGGCAAACCATCACCAGATGTATTTCTAGCTGCAGCCAGTAGATTTGAGGTATTTTTGTAGATAGTTTTTCTTTTATAGTTACTGATGAACTGTAAAATATGATGGGATAGGAGTTTGTGGTTGATTCATTTCATCTTTCACTGTTGAGTTAGCTTTTTTTTACTTTGACATCAACAGTGCACTACAGCATATTATTATTTGTAAATTGACAGGGTGGCCCAGTAGATCCAATGAAGATTCTTGTTTTTGAAGATGCACCTGCAGGTGTTCTTGCAGCCAAGACTGCTGGGATGTAAGTGCATTGCTTGTGTATCTCTTTCAACATTTGTCGGATATTTCTAGTTTTTGTTGCCATTCATATTACTTGCTTGACTTGCAGCAGCCAAAACTGCTGTCCATATGTGGGGAATTCAAACATACTTGCCCACTTCCATGTTAGGAACCAAAGCTTGTCTTGTCCAGCTATCCTCTTTGTTCCAAATATTCACCTGGGTCCTCTACTCAATCAGAATTCTTGAAGCATGCTTGCTCTTTTTTAGAACTTTTGATACATATACTCTGTGGATTTCCATCTTGCTTGCTCATACTGATTAGAGCTGCAAAACTCCATTTGGTGGCTCTCTTTTGGGGTTTGGGGGTTCAGGTTATATTTCACTCAAAGTCCAAGCAGGAAAATGCCATATCAAGAAGCATGCAGGTCTTGAAATTGCCATGGGGTTTTTAGATATGACTTCAAATCTAGAGAGAATTTTGGAGATTTAATAGTTTCAGGGTTTCCTTTCAACAAGTTTCTAGTGGATGCAATTTGATAATTTTATATAGGAGATCGAGTTACCCTTATTTTTAGGTATATTATATCAAACATCCATCAGTGTGATTACCCCAGCAATCTGCTTTGTTTCTCAAGACACATTTTCTACTCCTATATGATAATTATCTCATTATATCAACTCTATACATTACAATTTAAGGAATGAATTGTGTACTTTATTGACTCGAAATTTAAGCCATCTAGGTGATCCTAGTACATCTGAGAAACAAGAGGAGTGGCACATGCTTTCCAATGTCCTTATCTTTTAGGGTTTTTTGCCCCACATTTCCATTCAGGGGCACCCCTATTCATGTATATTCTTCCTATTCACGAACACATGTTGGCCACTTGGTGAGTCATGAGGTCCTCTTTATTAAACTAAAGTTATTAAATCCGACCTGTACTGGCAGGTCAACCCAGAGCTTGTTCTGAGTTGGGTTTCCTTTCAAACTGTTTGGACATTGACCTAGCAGGTTAACCCAAGACTCGGGTGAGACCTGACCAAGTCAACTCCAATGATTGATTTTTTTTCCTCTTTCTTAAACGACATCAATTTAGTTAAAAATAACCACACGATTGACCTACAGGTTAACCTGGTGACTTATGGATTGACCTGGTGGCCCACTGACTACGCTATTAACTCTGTTGTCAAGGCTTTCAAGTTATAATTCACAGGCTTGTATCTTCATAATGAACTGATCAATATGGTTGGAAAAGGGGAGGAAGCAAAGAAAGAATAGCTCCCATCATGTCTCTTTTGCTGGTTATAACGTGCCCTGCAGGAAGATTTGCCTCTTTTCTTTTGGAAAATGCATTTGGTTTAATGACATTTATCTTAGGATCATAGGTCCCTGATAGTTGGGAAAGGCATTTGACATGATGCAATTTAGGAATTTTTGACATTTGAAATTGTTGCATGGCTGATAATATATTTTGTTGCACATACCATGCAGGTCTGCGGTAATGGTTCCAGATCCGAGGCTGGATAGCTCTCATCATGAAACTGCAGATCAAGTTTTAAGTTCCCTGTTGGATTTCAACCCAAGTTACTGGGGCTTGCCTCCATTCGAGGGTGTGGAAAGCTGAATGTGCAAATTTATTTGCGTCATGGTTAGTGTACCATGAAAGAGAAGCTACCTTTTAAAACTCCTCGATCTTTTTGTCTAATGAAAGCACATCTATTCTTCGGGCAAACATTTAACATATTCTCATTGAGGATTAGCCATATACTATATATCTTCAAAGTAATATTCAACTTTCATTGTATTGCTATTGTTGCAAGGACAGAAATCTACTTGGCTATTAGAGACCCATGTAACAAATGATTCAGATTGAATTTGCAGCATAATGTTTATGGTTTCATTGAAATGCAAATTGCCGTTTTCTTTCTTTTTCCTGAGCCAAACATATGCTGACAAGAAAGAAAATGATGAAAAGTTGTGGATATTCTGCCAGTGCCAATGTGAAGGAAAATGTCAGCTGCGACTTGTTCATACGGAAGATGACAAAAAATTGAAATGGCCATGCATCAGGGTGATGAGATTTGCATCATTTTGCCGCTACTTTTTCTTTCCCGGCATTTGATTTAGGCAAAGTGCAATATTTTCTATATTTCGCATAATATCTCAGTTCGGTACTGTTTCAATTTCACATCGAAATTTGTAATTGTTGCCATATATCTCTGCAATTTATATTCAATCTAGAGATTGGACCTGCCATAGCAGCCATATCGACTCTATTAAGCTATTCATTTTCACCATCACTTTGATTTAGCCAATCAAAATATCAACATCTTTTCAAAGATTGCCATTTGAATTTGAAGCGTTACTCCTGTCATGTCAGGATATAGATCAAATCACTTGAGAATGTAACTAGGCCTGTTCCAAACGTTCATTCAGAGGCGTTGCAGGGATCCCATTCTGCTGAAAAGGTCAAGCTTTTACTTGAAAAGGCACCTGGACAACTGCTAATGTGTTGGAGCTTCTTAGCATAATTGTGAACAGTCAAATTGGTATTGCTGAAATGATGGTAGAAGAAATTAATTATGGCTTTTCAGTTCATGAAGAAACGAAGCAAATCATCTTTTGATGGCGGGAAGGGACATCCAACCAATAGTGTTTTGGAAGATGAAACACTTATGCGCATGGTGGTTTTTCTGATTGATACGCTAACAAACCCATCAATAAGCAGAGATTACTCCTATTTCTTCCATCATCCTTGCCTGCAGGAACAATTAAAAAAACCCATCAATTTGGAAATTCGTATTTTCTTTGAAAAAAAAAGGAAGAACAGAGAGACAAAGTAACGTCATTTGGCAGTAGAAATAAAAGACCTAGCTCCAAAGAATGATCCCAGCTGCAAGATACCATCCTCTTTCCCCTGTCATTCATGCTTGTAAGAACAACCAAAAATTTAGCTTCAATAACCATTTTTTTAAAAGAAGAAAGATGCATAACCAAATCAACGATGTTTGCTAGCACAATTAAACCAATCACCTAAAAAATTAACAAATTCCTATTAAAATCGAACAAAAAAATGAAATTAAACGTAGATTCACTGATTTTTTGTGACGAAAAGGGGGAGAAGAAGTTTGGGATGGCTAGGTCAGTTGCTGGTGGTGTACATCATCGGCAAGGGAGAGTCTGTTTTGTCAGTCTGGAGAGGGAAAATTGTCAGCTCAATATCCAAGCTAAAGGCGAGGGAGAGAGCAAAAGACCATGTTGAGGCAAATGGACAGGACACAAAATCAAAATAAAAAAAATATATATTTTTTTAAAATATTTTAAAACGTAAAAACAAACAACCCTTAAAAATATAATCAAACACTACCTCGTATGCACACTAGTCGAACCAGAGCAACCAAACATTTATGGAGGCCTGCCCTCTCTGGGCTAAAACCAAGAAGACAACACTGTTATTAGCAGTTGAATCTGCCGAAAACTGAACAAAATTGGATTGAAAATGGTTCTGGGAGTCATACAAAGCCCACCTCCTCAGATCGTGACCTCCAAGCCCACCAATCATTACAACCTTCTTCTGCAGCATTTGAATGAATGCAAGGACATGTCACAGCTCAAGCAAATCCACGCTCTCTCTCTACGTTCTACCTTGCCAAACCACTCAACCACTCTCTTTCTCTACAGTCGAATTCTCCATTTCTCTTCCCTCCATGATCTTAACTACGCTTATCGAGTGTTCGATCAAGTTGACAACCCTAATTCGTTTATGTGGAACATTCTTATCAGAGCCTGTGCACAAAGCCAAAGCGCTCATCTTAAACGAGAAGCTATTTTGCTGTATAACACTATGCTACAGCGATCATCACCCTTCCCCGATAACCACACCTTCCCCTTCGTTTTAAAGGCTTGCGCATATCTGTTTGCTTTGTTTGAAGGGAAACAAGCACACGCCCACTTGTTAAAACGTGGGTTTCAATCTGATGTTTATATAAATAACAGCCTCATTCATTTCTATGCTTCCTGCGGTAGTTTGGAGTCCGCAAAGAATGTGTTTGATAAAATGCCGCAGAGAAGTTTGGTTTCATGGAATGCCATGATTGACGCTTTTGTTCTGTTTGGTGAGTTTGAAACTGCCTTGCAATCGTTTGTTCAGTTTCAGCAGCAGTTCTTTGAGCCAGATGGGTATACAATTCAGAGTGTTATAAATGCTTGTGCTGGCCTGTGTGCTTTGTCTCTGGGGATGTGGGCTCATGCTTTTTTGTTGAGAAACTGTGGAGTTTCTGTAGCTAGAGATCATGTTTTAGTTAACAATTCTTTGTTGGATATGTATTGCAAATGTGGGTCGTTGGATATTGCTACGCAGATCTTTGAGGGGATGCAAAAGCACGATGTAACTTCATGGAATTCAATGATTTTAGGATTTGCCATGCATGGAAAAGGTGAGTTAGCATTGGAGTGTTTTGAACGTATGATTAGGATATCGAGATTTGCTCCGAATTCTATCACGTTTGTTGGGGTTTTGAGCGCGTGTAACCACAGGTATATGGTTAATGAGGGCCGCAAGTATTTTGACATGATGGTTAACGAATACAAGATAGAACCTCAGTTAGAACACTACGGATGCCTAGTCGATATCCTGGCCCGTGCTGGTTTGATTGATGAAGCTTTGGAATTGGTTTCAAGCATGCCCATGAAACCAGATGTTGTTATATGGAGGAGTCTCCTTGATTCCTGTTGCAAGAAAAATGCAAGCATCGAGCTAAGTGAAAATATAGCTAGGCAGATCCTTGAGTCAGAAGAAGCTGATTCTAGTGGAGTTTATGTGCTCTTATCCAGAGTCTATGCATCGGCTAGCAGGTGGAATGATGTTGGCTTGGTTAGAAAATTGATGACAAACAATGGCATATTGAAAGAGCCTGGCTGTAGTTTGATTGAGGTAGATGGTGTTACCCACGAATTTTTTGCTGGGGACACCTCTCATCCTCAAACTAGAGAAATATATCAGGTTTTGAATGTGGTTGAAGAAAGGATAGATTCAACAGGGTATAAACCTGACTATTCGCAAGCACCTATGGTTGATGAGCTGAACACTAGCAAGCGAGACAGTCTTAGGCTGCACAGCGAGAGACTTGCCATTGCTTTGGGGCTTTTAAACTTGAAACCAGGAGTGCCAATACGTATTTTCAAGAACCTTCGGGTCTGTGACGACTGCCACAAGGTCACTGGATTAATTTCTGAAATCTTCAATGTGGAGATTATTGTGAGAGATCGCGTTCGATTCCATCACTTTAAAGACGGTTCCTGTTCATGCATGGATTATTGGTGATGGTATTTAGTGTCATTGCTCTGCTCATGCAAGGCCCATCTTAGTTATAGCATTCAGAAAGTGGCTGTATGATATAGTTTTACATTATCTCAGTTTTTGTACATTAATTTAAAGGTCTGTTATGCCAACAAGAGTGACTCTCATTCAGCTGGGGACTTGTGGAAACGGATTGAATGCCGCAGAAAATGTTTCCAACAAGGGACCCGATGCCAGATATTATTCATTGCACTAATTATATGCAAAGATAAATAAACACGTGAGCTGTAAATAAAACTATGAACTTAAATTGCTCAAAAGCTTGAAAGAAACTTGTCTTTAAATTGTGTATTAGGGCATGTCAGATAACTACAATAAGTACTCCCCTTTCAATACTAAATTACCGGTTGTTTTCAATTTAAAAAAAAAATTATTTTTTTCTTTATTTCAAATTAATATTTTTTCATGTTTCGTTAAAAATAATTTTTAAAAAATAAAAAAATATTATTTTAATATATTTTCAAGTAAAAAAATATTTAAAAAATAACAGCAAGTATTCTTTTAAAAATACCCTAAAATCTTGAACCTAGCTCTTTTCCTACAAAATAGGAAAAATTACCAATCTACAAGAAATCATTTATTTCAAAGACTAGAAAAACACTTTAATTTCTCTGTTGGATTATATAGAAAAAGCTCTCAACTTGTATCCACACGATCACTTAGCCTATGATTTCTTCTAAGCCCACCAAGCACTCTCAGAATTAAAGTTATTTTAGCCCATGATGATCGCTGGCTGCTAGCATTATTTGAAATATTAGCCTTGGATATTCTTCGATCGTGCAACTACTTCTTCTATAAAATAAAAGGCTCATGGCCACACTTAAAAGGACAATAATACACATGCTTCCTTTTATTTATTTTTATCATAAGCAAGTATATAGTCTGGTTTTCTAGATTTATGGTACATGTTTAAGTTACGGCTGGAAATGTAAGGACCCAAATTATGTGTTATTATGGCATCAGTTCCATAAGAAACGTCAAAGCTAGCCATCAATTACTGTGTAATTGTAGTGGTTAACAAGGGATCAGCATAGGAAAGGACCACATGTACTTGCGTGCATATATAGAGTCTAGTTTTTCATGGGAGCACGAGATACATATTTATATTTATGTCAAGAAATTATCATTTTATTCTTTGAATGGAAAAATAAAAGTTTGGGCATTGAGGGTGATCATTAAAATATTTTTAAAGGATACATTTATTTTCTCTTAGAATTTTTAAATAGTAAAGTAAAGGACATATTTGTCTTTATAAAAGGTTTATTTTTGTCCTTTCACATGATTTTTTTTTTAATGGAGGGCATATTGATCTTTTTGTGCAAAATAATTAATTTTTATGAAAAAAATTATTTGTGCATTCTTATTATATGTCGATGAGTAAATGATATTTACGTTTTATAAGTTACGCATGCAACACATATAGGCAGCCAAACTTGTTTTTCTACCATGTAGTTGGAAAAGTTATCATGTTCTTTTTTTTCTTGATGTGGTGTATGATGTTGGATAATTGTTAGTTTGTTGTTGGTGGTTATTTTTTTTTTCCTCTTATATTCTAAAAAATATATATTTATCCCTTTTGTTTTTAGTTCAATCTTAGTCCTTATTTGTTTGGTTTTTTATTTTTGTTCTTAGTTTTTTTATAAAAGTTTTATTTATTTTCAATTTAATCTTTCAATTAAATTTTATCATATTTTTTTCAATTCGGTCCATATTTTTTTTATTTTTAATTTTTTTCTTGACCCTACTGTTGAAGTTTTATTAGTTTTTAATTTCATCATTCAATTAAGGTTTATGTTGTATTATTTTTTTTTAATTTGACCCTTATTCTTTTGACTTGTTTTTTTTTTGTTGAAGTTATTTTTATTTTCAATTTAATCTTCTAATTGAAATTTCTTTTTTTTTGTTGAAATGTAAGTATATAGTTGAACATATAAAAGAAAACAAAAGGTATAAAACCCTTATAGCTAAATTCCATTCTAATTTTTTGATTTGACTCTTATTATTTTGACTTGTTTTTTCTTTTGTTAAAGTTATTTTTATTTTCAATTTAATCTTTTAATTAAATTTTCTGGTTTTTTTTTATATGTCCGTATATAGTTGAACATATAAAAGAAAACAAAAGATATAAAACCCTTATAGCTAAATTCCATTCTAATTTTTTGTGAAGCCTATATTTTTGTGTTATGCCTGGAGAGAATCTCACATTTCATTCTTGAGGCAGTGGATTCAGGAGATTGGAAGCCAATTACTATCATGCTATCAGCAAATTGGGACCCCGTATCTCGCATCTTTTTTTTTGCAGATGATATGCATGCTCCTATATATTTGCTGTAGCGAATGAGGGACAAATGAAGCAGGTTCTGAGTTGCCTTAACTACTTATTTTGTGAAGCTTCTGGTCAGAAGGTTAAGTGTTGCTAAAACTAAGATATTATTTTCGAAGAATGTCCCCGCTAGTTTTGCAGGATTAATCAGCCATAGTAGTGGTTTTGCTAAGACTGATAATCTTGGTAAGTACTTGGGATGTGTTAAGACGGAAATCACAGCCACGCCGCTGCCACAATAGCGATGTGCTAAGACCGGAATCTCGTATTTTTTTCAATAAAAAGAGGCGCAATGACCAAAAACTTGGATTGCAATTTCTTTTTTACTACAAACTAATCCTACTGTACCTTGTGCACCAAATAATTCATTTTGAGGTGCTACAATAAACCATCAGTTATATTACTCGAAGTGATTTCCGTGGATTCGATGCTTCTAACCTAGCTAGCCTAGCTAATCTTGTGTCAATTAGGAGTGTTTGGCTATGCAGCCCGTGTCTCATTGTATAGTATTCAACAAATGCATAAATATTCTATGTGTTGTATTATTTATAGTAGTTAATCGTTGCATATATTTATATATATCCAACAAGACATTTCATGTAGTATTTGAGCAAGTTATCGACACAAGTTGAGAACTAACTTAACTAGTAGACCAATAAAAACTTTACAGCGAAAAATAATAATCTGACACTGAAAATTACCTATGACTAACTTGTACTGTTTCTGAAGATTCTATTCAGAGTTCTTAGATAAATAACTTAAACACCTAATCTAATAAATGAATCTATTTTAAATATTCAACTAGTATAGTGATGAGACAACGTATAACTAATAGTCTCAATCAAAAAGGACAAAGGCTTGTTTTAAATTTATAAGCTGTCAATTCATTAGAGCTAGATAAAAATATATTCGTGAGAAATAATTAATGAATCACGTATACGTGAAAGGATTTGATAATCTTTTGGTTCATATGGGCACGTATACGTATGGTATAAGGTTACTAGTTTCTGACTAGATAGCCCAACTAATTACTAAAGCGAACGTGTACCGACCTTCCTTACAGCATGCAGCTACAACGACCGAAATCGGGAAATTAAAGTTCTTTCATTCATGGAAGGAAACGAGGTCCTTTACGGTTTACACACGGAAGAACTTCATGTCCTTCAAAAGACACCTAGCTTAATCGCCACCATCTTTTCCATAATAAAAACACGTAAAACCAGTTTTTCAATAATAAAGTGTACGTATATATAACTTCCATGGCTTCTTACACCTTGATCAATGCAATCATCGCACAGCCGTCCCTCCTGTTGCCTTCCTTGAATTCCCCTTTGCGGGCAGTATCCTGATCCTCTTGGCCACACGCACAAAATCTCTATTCACACCGAGAGAAGAAAATTAGGAGCCAGCAATAGTGTCATTCATAACCAATAATTGATGATCATCAAAAGAATAAGAAAATAACACTAATACATGTTATTGGGTCTGCATGCTCTAGCTTGATAATTAACGAATAATTATATCAATCATCGTTGGATCATATAATATATCGATTTATATGGTGTATATTGATCTACTAATTGACATGTCAACAGATCTATTACTGTATAATTGAGTCCGTGAGAAAAATACCACCTCTATCATGGATTTTAAACAGAAATTGGATAGTGTTGGATTGGAAGAGAACTCGTGTTTCATACTAAAAATAAATGATATACTCCTATATTTAGTCAATGATATCAAAACATGGAAATATAACAAGTCCAAATGATAGCGTATACGTACTTCCAGTTAAGGTCACCGGCAAGAAGGAGATCATTTTCAATGTCTTCATAGGCAATGAGATGACCAGGAATCGCATTTGAAAGATCAAGATCATGATCACTAACACTATCTGATGCTGATGATGTGTTCAGTCCTGAATCGCTGCCAGCTCCAATATCAACAAACATCTGCCTTAGAGCCTTTGCAAGGCTATGATAGCTTTCATGCTTATGAAGGCTAATTCTCTGGCAGATCGAACGGCCCTCGAGAGCAACTGTCACCGGAGGGATAATGGTGGAAACAACATCGTCATCTTCAAAGCCAGGGAAGGTTATAGGCTTAGCCATGAAGTTGGGTACAGAAGAAGTTGGTCGAGTGTACTGGCTCATGTTTGGGAATGATCTTCTAATCTCTTGCCATCTTCCTTTCAAGGAGTCTTCTCTTTTTTTAGAACCAAAACTACTGTTCATGATAACTTTTTCCCCTTGCTTGATCTCTCTATTGGGTGGGAATTATATATGGAAAAGTGTTTGTGATCTTTCGGAAGAGATACAGCTAACAAACTGAAAAGGGTCCTTGGTGGGATTTATGCAAGAGGGAGAGAGAGCGTGCGTGCGTGTTATTGAGTAATAAATACACGGAAAAACAAGTTGCAGGAGATCGTGGAGGGGTTGAGAAAGAGAGTGGGGGGGGGGGGGGGGGGGGGGGGGGGGAGAGAGGCAGTGAACCTCTAGGGGAATGGGGTGCTTGTGTGAGTTTGAATTGTTGCATGTATTTGTTATGCTTTTGGTGAACATATATATAAATGAGAGAGAGAGAGAGAGAGCTCAAACGCTGGTAAGGTAAGGCTTAACGAGAGATAGAGAGAGCTCAAACGCTGGTAAGGTAATTAGGTAAGAAAGGCTTAACTTGATTTTTGTTTCTTTTCTAAATTAATGTTCTCTATTTGAGAACTATGAATCTATAACTCGTTCTTCCCTTGCATCTCCTAGCTTAGCTAGTTCTTCCCTCCCTGACTACACAACGCCCCCAGAGCTTTCTGCCCTGTTCTTCACGTCTCTGATCTGATTTGTTATATAAGCAAAATAGTTTACCAAAAAAATATATATATATATCTATATATACAAGTGAGTGTAAGAGACAAGGAAAGAGAATTATTAGCATGTAATAAAAGTTCTTTTACACTTTCATCCTCCGATTTTTTTTAAAGGGTTGGACTTTCCATTGTAGCAATAAATATTAAAAGGTTGGACTTTCAGTGTCGTAATAAATAAAGATTAGTTCTGCTGATTTAGGTTTTTTTTTAATATAATTGTTTTAAATTAGATTAATTAAAAATTAAGATTTATAATTTTTTTCATTTATTTTATATATGATTATTATAGTTTTATAATTTGAATTGCATATTAAGTAGGTTAACTTAAGTTTTTTTAATTATTTTTTTAATTGCATTATTTACTGTTGATTTAATTCGGAATTAAGTTTTATAATTTATTTTGGTTTGTATTTTATGATATTATCCCGGTTTTATTACATGAATTACAGGTTAGGTTAGTTGATTTTGGAGGATTTTATATAATTTTTTAATTATTTTTTTATTTTTACCCTTTAATATTGAGTTGAGTGAAAATTAAATTTAATAATTTTTTTAAAAAAAATTTATATAATTATCTCAATCTAGTGACTTAAATTTGTCAAATTAACCCGAATTGATTCAATTTATTTTTTAGTTAAATTTTATTTTAAATTTCATCATTCAATATTGAGTTGTTTGAAAATAAGGTTTAATAAAAAATATTTATTTATTTTCTATAAGGTTATTATGGTCTCCTGATCTTAATAGCAAATTTAACATGTTAGCTCAATCTAATATTTTATTATTTTAATATTATTTTTTAAATATCATTTTGATTTTTTTTAAATAAAATTATATTTTTATTGATTGTGTGGGACATTTTTGAACTTCTTACATCATTCTAATTATATACTTATTCAATTCTTTTATAATTTAATTTAATTTAAAAAAAAACATATTTACAAGATCTGAATGTTTTAAAATATTTTTTAAAAAAATTCAATATAGAGTGCAGCGGGGGCAATAATGTAGTTAGCAGCTATAACTATTGCTAGCTCTAGCTTGCATGGCCACGAGATGGAGATCAGGATGTTTGCTTGCAAACGAAAAAGATGGTGTGTCCTCGGAATTTGTACACATTTTTTTTTATTTTTTGCATTATATTATATAGATGACAATCGCAAATTTAAAAAATAATATTTATGGGGATGGTTATTAAATGCGTGAAGAAAAGGCGAACTCAAAAGGAGTGCTCCATGTAAATAATTCATCAGGAATATTTATATATATATATATATATATATATATATAGAGAGAGAGAGAGAGAGAGAGAGACGTGTCTAGAAAATTGAAATGCATGGGCTGTGTAAACGACCGCGCTGCGGTCGGCGAACGCATCGCTTTCTTTGACTCTCAGGTGGTCGGGAACTCCAAATGCCTCCTTGGCTACTCTTATTTTTAATTCTATTAAAATGAGTTCGGTCCCTTGCGCAACCAAAAGACAATCATAACCTTACTCGATTAGAGAAATAAAAGAGCCAACGGGGTTTCGTAAGATCACTAGATTCAATGCCCGCGTGAAATCACAGACTTACAGTATGCTTGTATATTATTATTGTGGGTTTATTAAAAAAATAATATGAAAAAAAATTATTATAATTTATAATATTTAAAAATATATATATAATTAAATTTTTAATTAATTTAATATTTAAAAAATAAAATAAACAAAGAAAATTTTAAAAAAAATCATAATAAAAAAATCATGTGGGGAACATTATAGCAATTCAAATGTTTTAAAAAAAAAATTAAATTCTTAACCAACTCAATATACAAAAAATAAAATGAATAAAAAAAATCATGCAAGGAAATACTATAGCAATCTATAGTATTTAATGAGAAAATCTATAGTTGTAAATCTCAACCTGCTCGATATTAAAAATAATAAAATTGATAAAGATAATTTAAAAAAAATTATAACAAAAAAAATCATGTGAGGGAACATTGTAGCAATCCACAATATTTTAAAAAAAAACTACGAAGCTAAATTCTCAATCAACTTAATATGAAAAAAATAAAATCGACAAAGACAATTCTGAAAAAAAAAATCATAAAAAAAAGAAGAAGACAATTTTGAAAAAAAATAAAAAAATATGAAAAAAGTTAAAGCTGAATTCTCAATCAGTTTAATATTAAAAAAAAATTGACAAAGATAATTTAAAAAAAAACACATAGAAAAACATTATAGCGAAATAAAATCATGTAAGGAAATATTATACCAATTTATAATGTTTTAAATAAAAAACTATGAGGTAAAATTCTTAATCAGCCAGATATGAAAAAATAAAATCGACAAATACTATTTTTTTAAAAAAAATCATAAAAAAGAAGAAAAAAATCATATAGAGAAATATTATAGTAATTTATAATGTTTTTTTTTAATTACAAAACTAAATTTTCAATCAGTTTAATATTAAAAAAATTGATAAAGATAATTTTTTTAAAAATACAAAAATAAAAGACAATCTTGAAAAAAAATATAAATCCTTGAAAAAGAAAAAAAAAAGAAAAAAAACATGTGACGTGAAAAAAGCTATAATACTAATACTTTTTCCATGCCATTTAGAGTATTAGTTAATAATTCTTGTCATTTATTATCTATGTAAAAAGTGTCAAAGGTAAATTTTAGAAAATATATATTTTATATTTTAAAAATATTTTTAGATTATATAATTTTTTTAAAAAAATTATTTTAATATATTTAAAAAAATACTTTGCAAAATAATTATTATCACAATATTAAATATACTCTAATTTTAGTTTTATTATAATAATTTTATTGTTAGTGTTGTTATTTTGTTTAGGAGATTTTATTTAATTGAATGCACCAAATCATGTGATGATACGCTTTCCAAGATTGGTTGAGAGAGAAAATAATCTTGATTAGTTTATTTATAAGTTGATGGAATACGCCGGCCTCTATCATATTTTTCTTTTCATTTTATTGAACTTTTTTTAAATAGTTTTTAAAATTAAAATTAATATAAAATAAAAATAATATTAATGCATTGATTTGGATCATATATGTATCGTAACATGTGAATTATATGCATGTACATTTCGTAATCATGTCACTTATAACCATTATTAGAGGTTTCAAAGTCATTCAATCTATGTACCAAAAAAAAAAACAATCAACCTATTTATTCGAAAAATAATTATAGCTAATCTATTCCAACATCATACATTATAATATATTCAATTAATGAATCGTGTGCATAGGTTGATTAAATTCATACTTGATATCCAATGATTTCAAGTGTGGAGATGCTCTGAATAATAAAGGATATCTACTGTTGATATTCTAGTAGTTAATTTATCATTCATTAAGGTGTTGTTTCGTGAAAAAAAAGAAAAAAATTTGCTAGGAATGAGAGTGGAAGTTTTAATTTCATTTTTTAAGGTGTTGGACTGAAAAGAAAAGTGGGAATAAAAATGAAAATGGGGGAAAATGAGAAGTAAAATATCATTTTTATTCATTATTTATACTTTTCATTGAATTATTTTTTAATCACATTTTCTTTTCATCTTAAAAATGAGATATTAAAAATCTTAAATTTCCAATTCAATTTCTTGTCACTGTTCCAAACATGATATTAGAACTAAATTATCATTCTGATTTCTTTTTCCTATTTCAATTTCCCAATCTTATTCCAAACCTTTCATTCTTGATGATAATTAAACACAGCTTATAAGGAAAAGTATTCAAAAAATATGTTCTTTATTTTTCTTAAGAAATGAAAATTTTATAAATTATTTCTTTCAATATAGTTAAATCTCAAATAATCATTTCAATTTAAAAATTTAAGTAATTAGAAAAGGTCATAGATCCATCATCTTACATTAAAGATTTGAACTTATTTAATTGAAAGTGAGGTGATTCTTCAAAAATAATTTTATGTTAGCCTACATATGAATTAAACATTTTAAAATTTAAAAAAAAATCTCACTCATAAAAGTTAGTATAAAAAATTCAAACCCCTGTCTCAAATGGCAAAAGAACATAAGAAAAAAGAAAAACAAAATTATATCTAGCAATTATAAAATTAGTTGTAAAATGATGTAAATGAGTTTCTTCAAGATTATATTGGTTTAAGTTTTACCTTTACAATCTTATGTCCCGGCCATATTTTTCTATTTTTTTATATATTATTTTTCAATTTTGTCTTTTTTACACACTTCAATGGGTCTCTATAATTAATTCAGTATATATTTATAAAAAAAATATCATTATAATACTTGTTGGAATTTTATTATATATGATTCAATTTGAATCTTATACTTGCATTTTCTTAATCTTTGATTAATTAGGTTTTGTGGTAAAGATAAAATCATTATATATTACCTAATATTTTTTTTTATATTATAATTGCTTATCAACACTTTGTAAATTGTTTCTATAATACAATAATATGGTAAATTATTTTTGTCCATATAGATTAAATAACATTTCTATAAAAATAAAAGCAATAATCCAACTCACCATGAAAAAAAGAAGAAGAAGAAGAAATCAATACTTTAAATGATTAAATCTTCTTTATCAGGTAGCAGTGTGCATCACCTTTAATGTAGCGAGAGGGGAGGCTTCTCCTGATCCATCTTAGAACAAGTTCCATCAATGGTGAGATACGAGTCTAGGTATTAAAAGTAGCAGTGATGCATGAGTTCACACACCACTATTATTGTCTCAATTCTAACAACTCATTTACCTTATTTCAATTAACTCTAGCTATTTTAAAAGTTGATTTTGAATCTCAAATGAATCTTTTAATAATTTAAAATATGTTATTGAATATTATAATAAAATATTTATTTTTTATGATTTTTATTTTATCATTATAAAAAATTTGGGTAGCTAGGATTTATATTGTGTGGCAACCTTATGGTTATAAAGCTATCGGGAATATTTTAAGGCAAAATAAAGATGGAATCAATATTCCATGATGAGATTGGAAGGATTGGGTTGCAACATGCTTATTCAATATGTGATGGTTTGATCTCAGGTGTAGAATTTAATGTGTTGATGTTGTTTTCAAATTGTTATTTTGTGTGTGTGGATGTTGTAGTTGGTTTGGATTTGTTAGTGTTATTGTTGATTTATTATGTTATTTTGGATTTGTTATGTATGGTGTTAATGTTGTTTTTCTTTTAATATGTTGTTTAAATGGTTTTATTGCACAATTTTTTCACATGTTAATGATTTTTGTGTTCATTGGTCATATATATGAAAGATATATCATCATTAAACAGTGTCATAAGATGTGATAAATAAATTATAAAATCACTTAATATATTACATTATTGTATTTAAAATATTTTTAAGATCATTTTTCTTGTGATTTTCCTCATGTTGTTAATGATTTTGTTGTCCTTCAATTCTATATATGAAAATATAGCATTATTGAGCAGTGTCATAGGATATAATTAGTAAATAATAAAATTACATAATATTTTATATTATTGTGTTCAAGATCATTTTTCCTTGCAATTTTATAATATATTTTATTGTATATTGATCATTCTTTGTGGCATATGTATTGACAACAAGTATTATCATAAAGTGTGATTAGTAAATCATTAAATCAATCAATGTATTATATTATTGCATTCAAAATTCTTTTCATCATAATTTGTTAAATAAAAAATCATGTTAAAAAATATTTAAAAAATAAAAAATAATAGATATAATAAAAAAAGGTTTTATTATATTTCTTTTGTGAATTTGGACCTATGGATCCAATGGTGCTCTCGACAATACCCTTTCAAGTTGCTATTCCAACTACACAATCAATCATTTTCGAGAGGCGGAATCACCTACAGTGGCAATAATTTTTTTAATATAAATATAAATATTTTTTTTAATTGTAAATATTATTTGTGAATACTTGTTTATTATCTGAATTTTTTTTATATTTATATTGATGTGTGAATTTATATTTGTGTTCTTGTTTTTTGGGACACCTTTCTTTAATGAAATGAGTGGCTTTATTTTTTAATTTCACCCTTCAATTAAATATAAATTTTATTTTATATTTTAATTATGATCCTAATTTTTTATTTTCTATTTTTTAAAATGTTTTTGTGAAATTAAAATTATTTTTTCAATTATATTCTTCAGTATATGAAATATATGATTGATTAAGAAATAAATTTCATAATTTTTATATATTAGATGCTTTATGTTTAATTACTTAGGTCAAATATATAAAAAGTTAACAAGACATTTTAAAAAAAAACTTTATATTTTTTTTTTCCAAGTCATAAGTTTGATGGGATAGTTTAAGTTGTCCTAGCCTTAACTAACATAGTTATAAGTTTGTTATAACTAACTTTTTATATCTTTTTTAAATCTAATTCCAAAACTTGAATATTATTTTTTAGATGAAAAAAATCCATTCATATGATAAAAGTGCAGATACCAAAATTAATCTAACTCTTTTAAAAAAAATCTTAATGAGTAGATATGTTGTCCAAAAGAATTGTTTTTTATTTTAATATAATTCACGGGTGTGTTTTTAATATTGTCTTAGAAGGGATTTAATATCAATTGATGAATAAACTAGTTTGCATTTACTTTAAGATAATAATTTTATTAAACTCAATATAATTTATTAATAATAATGAATTAAACTTAGCCTAGCTTATTGGATTGACTAGAGACTCGATGTAGTTTTATTTTTTTTGAGTTAATTTGGTTGACCTAATAAATTAATTTGCAACCTAATTAAAATTTTGGTTTAATTTTTTAAAAAAAATTAAAAATAATATCATTTTAACTTTAAAAAATTAAAATAATATCATTTTAATTAACTCAAATCAATCGTGTTAACTCCCATGAATCAAGCCTCAAATTAGTTCATGGCTGAACCAGTTTTCATTACCATGGACAAAGAGGGAAAAAACTGAACACAATAAATAAATTTTTTTTTAATGAATTGGTCACAGTTAGTTATTTAAACACTGAATTTATAGATCGATCCATGTAGCTGTACCTTTTTATTATCCATAATTAGTTGGGCCATGGAACCCGACGGAGGCCATATCATCTCGCTATCCCATAAAGAGAGAGAACAAGCCCTGGGGTTTTGTGTCATCAAACTTTGACCCAGCAACATCAAAAAGCCCTTCTAAAATTTTAATTACAATACTAAAACCCATTCCATTTAATTGTCCGCAAACACACACAAACCCTCAAAACCCTTGAAACTCCACCTTCTCCCTATCTCTCTCTCTCGTTTGCCATGGCCGTGAGTTTTCTCTGCTCTTTATTTCTTTTTGCTCTTGTTTATGCGTTGATGATATTTTATGCTTGTCTTTAAAAGGTTAGTATGGTTAATGTAATAGTTGATGATAACTATATTTTGATGTTTGCAGACTGTACCAGTTAACCCTAAGCCTTTTTTGAACAATCTGACTGGAAAGACTGTTATTGTCAAACTTAAATGGGGAATGGAGTACAAAGGTCAAAATTTTGTTCCCTTTTTTAGTTTCCCATTTGGGTTTTACTTCTTCTCTGTGCTTATGATTTTCGATTGGTTGGTTGGTCTGGTCTTTCAGGTTTTCTTGCTTCTGTTGATTCATACATGAACCTCCAGGTACTGTCTTTCTTTTTGCAGTTTTCATTTTGCTTCTGTCGATTCTTTTTTTTTTTTGTAAGATTAAGTTTTATTTCTTTATGTTTAAGATACTTTGGGTTGTTGTATTTTTCAGTTTCAGATTTTGTTTTGTTTTTCTTTTTGGCGCACATTATTATGTTACTCGGATTTTTACAATTAATGGAATGTGATTCACAGCTGGGAAATACTGAAGAGTATATTGATGGACAGTTCACTGGAAATCTGGGAGAGATTTTGATCAGGTAAGTTGAAGTTTTTTATTTATAAGTTTATATGCTATTGAGATATGTGTTTTTTGGCATGAAAACCAAGATAATTAGACATGGCTAGCGAACCTCAAAGCTCCTTTAAGTTTCTAGGCAATGGGCACAAGAAAAGCTTTTCAATCTTTGACTGATTGTATCGTAAAAGGGTTTCTTTATGTTTCAACATTTTCTCAACAATTGGATGAAGTCTTTGGTGTTATTGAAAAAGTAGGACATTTGCTTCTCTGGTAAGAGGTTTATATTTGTCTCTTTTTCGATGGTTAATATCAATTGTTGTAAGCTAAGCTTGCACATTTTGCATTCATCTATGGACTAGAATGATGGAGTAGTTAACCTGCTTTAAAGTTGGCAAAGGGATAAGGTTCAACTCTATTGCTGATTATCCAGGCCTGATAAACTCGGGTCTGCTGACACTTGTGTGAACTCATGCACGCTATTATGAGAGTACTGTTTCTTTATGAAATGTTTGACCTCCTCTCCATAAGATGAATTACAGTGAAAAGCTAGAATTTATCCCCATGAGGAAGGGAATGTTGGCGTTATAACTAAAAGAGGGAAATACTGAGTTAAAGCTTACCGTGAGACTAAAGCTGTTAAGGAAAAAAGTTGAGGGTAAGATGTTAGCATGATCAGTCCTTATAAAAACTAGCAACTGTACTAATGAGGAAAAACAATCATGGCACTATAAATAAAAGAGGGAAATGCTTTGAAGTTAAAGCTTACCATGACACTAAAATTGTTAAGATAAAGATTGAGAGTGTATGTTAATTAGCGTGGCCTGTCCTTGATGGATCCTAGAGCTTGTTCTTGTGGTAATTGTGCCAAGAATTTGTAAGATTCTTACAAGAATGTTTAGATAGATATTCAAGGTTTCTTATTTATCAAGTTCCTTTTTTGTTTATATAGACTTAATGAATGCAATCTATATGTCAGTGTGCATTTGAAATCAATTTTTTTTCCCTTTAAAGTAATGTTGGGAACTTTACAAGGAGCAGTAGGAAAGGATTCGGCTGTGAGATAGCAATCTGGTAACAAATGTTCTCGAATTATAAAGTTCTCTGAAATTATTTGTGCAAATAGGGGCAAAGGGGTTGCAATTTTGAAACTGGGATTAGAAGGAATGGCAGGGAGATATCTTAGCTAGGCATTAGTCACTTTGCAAATAAGTGACCATTTTTCTATGAAGAGTAGGTTAATGCTAAATGAGAATAGCTTTCTCTCCTAAAAATTTAGTTACCTGTGCAACTGAAGATAATTATTTATTCCAGCAGGAATTTTTCACTCATATCACTGGTTGAATCATAGAGCTGTCTTGTATTGTGTATAGAAGTACTTTTAGCCACAGATCTTTGAAACCTACTTGACAACTTAGTTTGAGACCCATAAAACCATTTTCAAAGTTTTTCAAGTGTAAAGCTCCTAAGAAACCTTTTGGTAGTTCTTCTTTCTGTTACTTTGTGAAGGACAATAATGATTTTCATAAATTGTGTTCATACTAGCATGTTGATGATTACATTATTAACTTTCTTGTTTCATCATTTCAATCAGTTATGAGTTAAGACTAACAGCAGTATATGTTACCATACACTTCTCCCTTCCTCAACTCTATCTAGTGCCAAGAGAAAAGCCAACATTACTACCAAATGGACCCCTGATCTGAAATATATTTAGTTTCACGTTAGAGATCATCTAATACATACCTCTTCTGTTTTATGCTAAGTGGTTGGGGGCCTGGAAGCACTCAAATTTTTAGCCCCGTTTTGAAATGTTTTGAACTTGGAAAGTATGGTAAATATCTTTACAAAAATCTTGAGACAATGGGATATTGATTGATTTAGATGCTTGGAACCAATAGAAATCTGAGAATAGAAGCTGAAACATTGTCATTGAAAAATACGAGGCTTGAGCATAACATGGTTCTTAATGTTTGACCTTGTAATTATTACTTTATATATGTAAAACTGAAATCTCGGAGTTTTTGTGCAACAACACGTAGGTATGGATTGACTGAACTAAGAACTGGTGATATTTCATCAGTTTATGATTTCAAATATGTTGGAAGTTCAAACATGTAGTGGTTGTTTTGCGGTGTCATAACTTTATGAACTATCTTTGATGTTCAATGAGGTGTACCAATTTACAAACTCCTTTTTCTTTTTTTATTTCCACGCTTCATATTTCTACACTTGTGAGCAAAAGCTGAAATTACTTTCAGATTGTGATTATAATAGAGTTGGATTCCTTTGAGTTGGTTTATAATAAAGTATGAAGGCGTCACATAGACATGAGATGTAGATACTGTAAAGTCTTGTGATTTGGTGAGTGTGTAGACCTGGAAGTGAATTTTTTACTCATCAACGGTAATAAATATTGGTCAAATATTTCTCTTGAAGATTTTATGCAATTTAATGCTTGCATAAAGCATGTAAATGGTAATAAAAAGATAGCAATGAATCATGCATTTTTCTCTGCATTGAAAATGTCTGCTTCAAATAGGCATCCGTTTGTATATTACATGCATGTTTGTTGTTCTTATATAGGTTGTGGATTAGAAGTGTAGGTAGAGTTCCAGACATCAGTAGTCACAGACAATGTTTTATGGCCAAAAACAAAATAGTGCATTAAATTTTGGTTTCTATCATGCCTTGGTATGGTGTAATTTATGTTGCATTTGCATGCCATTAATTCATCAAATACTAACTGAGATGTCATTAGTTAGGAGTAGAATTTGAGGCAAGGTCCCCTGCCTCATAGGAGGACTACATTTCTGCACAACTTCTAGAAACATCATATTGTAAATTGCTTTAATTTGTCCAAATTTCATTAGAATTAAGCTTCATATTCCTTCAGAAGATTTACTGGGTCTTGTTGCATGTTATCTGCAGATGCAACAATGTTCTCTACCTTCGTGGAGTTCCGGAGGATGAAGATGTAGAAGATGCCGACCGAGACTAAGAAGAGGTCTTCAATGTCTCTTGCTCTTCAATGTACTGAGTGAATAGAACTCCATTTCCATTTCAGATATGCTAATGTTATATTTGTGTTATGATTAGAGTTTCGTTGTTTGCCTTTGACATGAGCCATGGCATTTACTGCACTTGATGGACCGATTCATATCACCTTATTTAACTCTTTGATTGCTTGCTTCTGGATTTTCACTAAACACCTCTGTTTTTCACCTGTTCTAGAGTGATCTAGTTGAATGATACATGGATTCCATCTTCTCGTGTCACATAACCATCTTCTAGAGTAGGTCTTTGAATTGAAGAAATTCTTCTATGTGGTTATCTGGTTGATGAGTACAAAAGGAAAGCGGCTTATCTTTGTTTGAAGCTTCTTTTTTTTTCCCGTCCTAGACAACCTGAGAACTAATTACGATAACAGATAAACAACTTTCTACAATTCTTTGTAGAAGTAAAATTAAAGGAAAGGACATGCCAATTTCTTATTCACGTAGAAAAGTCAAAATGGCAGATTAATTTGTTGATTTAAATCAGAGAATTGTTGCTCGGGCATTAGGATGCGTCTTTTTCCGGTTCAATATCTTACTTTCTTCTCTATTTTGAGGTTTGTTCCCCATTTTGTCTGTGTCTAGTCAAAGCAGGGTGGCTTCATCTTTGCTATCTTTCCGGTGGCTCTCCTCATTTCAGGGAATTACTGTGCTGGATCCCTCTCCCTTTTTGCGTGCATGCAATAAGTAGTGTTGATGTGATTCCGTTGGTATAACAGGAAGGAAAGCTCCATCACCATCTTTGTGATTCCATTGGTATAATAGGAAGGAAAGCTCCATCACCATCTTTGTGTGTGTGTGTGGTCGTGCAAGAAACATGCCGAGCTGTTCGGCTTGTTTTTATTTGGCCCCAATAGATCAGTGTACTTACCGCCAAATTGTCTTCTTCTGCTAAGAAACACTTGAAGTATTAACTTTAAAGTTGGATTTCTGTAACAACTGACATGTGGTCAAACGCTGCTTGATAGATGGCTTTGCGCAAGAAATAAAAAAAAGGCAAGTCATACAAAGTTGGAATTCTCTCGTCTCTTGCGTTTTTTATTCAGCCCCAGACGCTATCTCTAGCTTAACCTTTCTAAATTAATGGTGTTGGTAGTGTACACTCTACATGGTATTGCGTGGGTTTGGGTAAATATAATTTTTTAAAAATAAAAAATATTATTTTAATATAGTAAAAATAAACACTCTTAGAATCCTCTAATCTCCATGCAATACCAAATAAAACTTCTTGGTTAGTTCTCCAAGGGGTATCGGATCAGCCAATGCAGATGGTATCAAAAAAAATAAAAAATTGAGAATGTAAATAATATAATAAGCCATACTGGTCGCACATTTGTCCATATGTATGCAAAGTACAAAACGTAACATCGAACTTTCGTGGAGTTAAGGGCGGCACGGGAAGACAGATGTGTTGTTGTTCCGAGCAAGGAATCATGCTTTGTAATGAAAAGGCATAACCCCAGCTAGCTACCACCAACTAACCACATGAGAGATAGATGTGTACTGTAAAGAATTGTTTGGCTGCCCAGAATTCATTGGGTTGCCCTTCTTCTCAACAACCATGTGAGAACCCACTTTCATCAAGCTGTGTGTGTGCCCACAGTTTTTCCATGGTGAAGGGCCCTGGATGCCTCCAAAGTCCTATTCACATTTATTAAGTCACTTTGCAGGACATAATTGGTTGTTTGTCCCCACCAAAAACATGTATTTTTAAACAACCTTTTGTGAGGGTCAAGAGCGGCTAATAATGTATTGTGTTAGTTTGCAGCAAAACTTAGTTGATTAGCAAATATAATAATAATAATAATGATCTGCGAAACGTGATTCTCTTCTTTGTCAATTCGAGTCTAATTAGCTCATAGTTGAACTCGTGGTTGATGGTGAACCTAAATTATCAGTGTTGGGAACATCACCTTGACCTCATCAGCCCACGTCCATCAAGTTAATTGAAATAATTCAAAATAGTTGTCGTATTAATCAATATTCAGTAAGATAAATGTTGGGGTACCCTCGGTTTTTGAAAGAAAACCTCCACTATTGCCATGGTGATATATCCATTGAGAAGGATGAATTATACACACTTCGAATCTTTTTCTTCAAGAAAAAGAGTCCTCTCTGTGGCCTGTAAAAGGGTAGCCTGATGGGATGCTTCTGGATTTTGAGTTCGTCTTAACCCACTCACCGCCGCATCAAAGAAGAAATAAAGAAAAGAGCGGGTCATTTACAGACAGCATCATGTCCGGGGCAATGTCTGTCTGTAGCCAATAACCGTAGAAAAGGATAACTCGAGTACAGAAACACGCAATGCTGCACGAGGAAATTTCAAGCAAGAGACTTCAAACTTAAACTTGGATGATCATCCATTCATACAAACACTTAGACGTAGAACAAGAATATTTGTCTGTCATTTGAACCATTTTGTTGGGTTCATTAAAAGGAAAATGAAGTCATGAACTAGGGCTAATCATTTATTACATTATGTATATATAAATTACAAGAACAAAAAATTCCTTCGTGAGAGGAGAGAAAAGAATCACAATTTGCTATAATGATAGCTCGTTCGATGACCACTTTAAGGGACACAAGGCAGGCGTCAAAAGTAGCCTCTCGCTTAAAATTCCTTCAATTCCAGTAAGGCTTCGGTATTTATAGAGTAAACTTTCACATCACCCTCCTTTCTTCATGGCCTACACGAACGATTAGTTACCATACATCACGTAGATACCTGCCATTCATTTGCAGACTTTTCACAAAGCTTTCTGTCTTTGAGTTGTCGAGGGATCCCTGGATATACAATCAAGTACACAAAGTGAGGTGCGATTGGGCGAAAAATTTATTTGAAACCCAGCTACAAATTCTTTCCCAATATGTAATTGAACAAGAAAAACAATGATTGAAATAGCAATACAAGCAAAAATTGCACATCAGAAAAATTGAGAAAGGGCGTGACTGCGCTCCGACACCAAGAGAGGGAGACAAATTTATATCATGATGTGGATTCTAGCCTACCAAGGAACTAAAGGGAGTGTATGGAATATGTCCACGTTCAGAACAAGAAAGCAATGTCGACATGGAAAAATCTCGATCACAGGAAAGCAACGGACATGGGATTGGGCCCTCTTCTAACCAGGTCTGTGGGGTAGGTTCTGTTACATTTTCCCCCCTAGTTTTCGTGACTACTAACCATGAAAAAGAACGCTGTACTAACACTTTTAAGGTGCACTGCATACATAGTGATAGAACCAGCTAGAAACTTCTAATAACAAGGCTTTTTTTTACCTGCTCTTGCACAATAGTGTGGAGCGCTCTGTGGACATCTTTAGCCATGCCTTTGGCATCACCACAAACATATAAATATCCTCCTTGTGAAATCATATTCCAGATATCGGAAGCCTGAACCAAAGAAAACACATGCTCAACGCTTTAGCTGATAACTAAAATAAATAAATGACATCGCAGCATTTTGATTTCACCAGATAGTGTGTTAGGTGAAACAGAACCCAAGTACCTTCTGCATCATCTTATGCTGCACGTATTCCTTGGTAGGTCCCTCACGGGAAAAGGCAACAACTAGTTCAGAAAGCGCACCACTTTCAACGAAGTTGTTGAGCTCGTCTTCATAGATAAAATCCTGCAAGGTTTAAGCGTGTTAATAAAATTCTTGAAATCAGGGTAGAAAGATGTCCCTACACCAACCACAGAGCATTCTAGATATATGATAATAACATAACCTACCATTTTGCGGTTCCTGCAACCAAAGAATAATACAGAGGATCCCAGTTCCGATCCTGATTCTTTTAGAGCTAATCTTTCCTGAAAAGGGAGATAAAAAGTAAAGATTATAAGATTGGATAATTCATTGTGAGAGCATAGATCACTTGAAAAAAGACAACTGAACATCAAGTTAACGAGTCCAAACCTGTAGGAAACCTCTGAAAGGAGCTAAACCAGTTCCAGGGCCAATCATGATGATGGGAACTCTAGAATCTGCTGGAAGTTTGAAGTTTGATTGCCTAACAAAAACTGGTGCCCAGCTGCAATCATGACTTTTCTCCAGAGGCACAGCGTTCTGTGGAAGGAATAAAATAAGAATTAACCTTGATAAACTTGGTGTATAGAATATTCTATCAAAGATCAAAAATAACATGGATAATAGAATCGTAATACAAACATCAGTACACATGCAAGGAACCGGGCTAACCCTAGCATCAATCATTGTAAAAATGTGGATCGCTAATTTCCAACCCCCGTGATAATTTAAGACACCCCATATATTTACTACCCAATTCAATCGATTTTTGTACTCCACCCTGAGGTGCTGCTTTGTCATAAAATGCAAAAAACAAAGCAAAACAGAAATTTTTGAACATGTACCTTCATCCAAGTTGAGCACACTCCTTTGTGAAGACGACCTCCCGGTGTTTTTTCAAGAACCAGCGCACATGTAACATGAATTCTTGATGGAGCCATGCTGCAAGTCATAATTTCAAATATTAGGCACATAAATTCCAAAGAACAGAATTAAGAATGATAAACCAAAGAGGGTGCAAGTGCAATTTTTGAAAGTAAATGGTCCTTGAATACATAAAAGTTCCCTTTGTGCTAAAAAGAGATATCCAGACTCCAATTACAGTTCCTCTAAAAGAGCTACGAAAGACAAAATCCAGATTTTTGTTCTCTTCAATATTATCCCGTTGATCAGTGGAAAAACTTTTGTCTGCCACATTCCATAACTTTTTATTCAGGAAAATTTAGCAAGCTAAAAGAATTTGGGTTTGCATTAAACATGATATGAATCCCTTGCCATCTTCCATCACAAACTAAGATAGATTAATTCTGAACCTTTCCAGAAAAAAGAGTGTAAAAAAACACACCTTGGAGATGATGAAATAGAATAGTATCTTGGTTGCAATCGAGGTGCAACTGAAGCAAAGAAGACACCAAGTGGTGGCTTGCCTGATGGAAATTCAGCCATGACCTCAAGGAGGCTTCTCTGATTTGCAACTAACAATTGTGCATATTCATCCTGTACAAGAGTGCAAATCAAAGTTATATACACTTAAAGCTACAAACTAAAACAGGGACTAACTTGATGACAAAATATTGTTGGTAGATCTACAACCTTCCCAGCAGGCGATGCAAGATGCCTTAGTCGATCAGCTTCTGTTGGATCAGTAGCATAAGCTGCTAAAGCCATTAGAGCAGACTGCAAAGCATATGCATGGCAACAATAGATTACTCAAATGTGGAAAAAATCCTATAAAATGAAATATGATATTCAATGATGCTTCGACTTAAGAAAGCAGCTAACCTTCTTGGGCAAACTCAAAAGATCAGCATATCGAGCTAGAGCAGTTTTTAAGGTGCACGGTGGGAATGGAGGTGGCAAGGCGCTTCCACTAAGTGGTGTGCCATCCTCATTATCAGTGTGGATAGAGAAATAAGTATCTGGTGATAAACCCAACAACTGCAGTGCTTCCTCTACAGTTTCACTTAGATTTTCACAGTAAACACCAACATGATCACCAGTTCCATATCTGAACAACAAAGGAACAGTTATGAGCACAAAATAAATTGTTCCATGCATAACCAGTGCACATTGTTCTCTTACAATTATTCCCCAGGAAAATGCATTTGGATGCCATTTTCAGGGGGGGGAAAGAGAGAAAACAACAAAGATATTGCAAACAACTTACGCAAGTCCGGTGCCTGATATGTCAAACTCCAGATGGGTACATGAACGATCAGATGCCGGGGTATGAAGCTCCCTCCTCACAGCAACATTAGCCCTTCGGTAGTAAACAGAGCACAACTTAGCTCAAATTAAGTTGCTAAATTGTCACCAGAAAATCCAAAAAGAAATATTTTATGATACCTGCATGGATGCTGAGCATCATAGACAGCATGGCCATTTGCATTACTCCAGTTATCATCCTCTAATGGGGCATCTTCAGGATCATGGAATACAACCCGATATTCTGATACAGTGGCAGTATAAGGAGTAGAAACAGCTGTTGGATCGTCTCCATCAAGAAGCAACTGGTCCATCTCAGGCCACAACAATTCCCGCCTTAAATAGCAAGAAGAAAAGGAAAGAATGAGATCTCTAGTTACAAGAAAGTTCATTCTGTTCATGCAGTATACCAATTCAAGTTCTCCTTACCATGCAGCAAAGTCATCTTCCATGCATTGATCATCATCACCAAGACCCACTGGGGCAAGGCGCTTCCCGCCTAAAAATACAAAGAGAAATATGGTTATGGAAAGAAAACAAGGAAAACTTGGTTGCTACGCAGAATGAACAACATCAATAAGCACGTTTTAACTCTTGAAGACCATTTGATGATAATAAGGAAAAACACTGACCACAATGTGGCACACAATTAATTATAAAACTCTTCTAATTTTTATATTAAATATGCAGCTAATTGGGTTTCAATTTTTTTAAGAAAAAAACTAATTGAATTGTAGAAACAGTGTTCCTTTAGGAGCAAAAGCTTCGCATGCATCAGGACAGCCTGGCAGACTCTATTTATCTTGGCAAGGAAGCTGGCTAACATCAAAGGACACACTGCCTTCCTCAACGCACAAAATATTTGCAAAGTGGCAATGCATTATTGACAAAAGATCCATATTGCAAAGCGAACGTGTTTCCTTGAGTAATAGCAAGTCTGAACATGCAATTCATTGACTGTACACAGCTTCAAAATCCTTTACATTGTTTTCTGGTTGATCGAGAATGTTTTACTCAGCACGTTTGCTAGTTTAACAAACAAATAGATAGTAGAACATGGTCTTCACAAGCACTGGTCTTGTCTGTATATTCATGGTTCACAAACACAAATTTCATTGAATCACATTATTCAAATCTAAGGAGTTTCAGCCTGGCTATATACTCATCAGTATAAAAAAATTAGCAAGAAAAACTCTAGACATAAAAAAAAAATCCCAAACAAATTTTCACGAAAACAAGGAGCAATCAAGTATGTAGGCATACCCTGGTCAGCAAAGATTTTATCCACCACTATAGCAATCTGTTAAACGAAACAAAACAAGTATATAAACAGTTAATCAGCAAAAACACGCAATTAAAATCCCGGGCTAATTGTGAAAGAAAGCATAAATAGAGTCACATTCCACACCTTGTTAAAATGCTCGTATTGCCTGTTTCCAAGGCCAAAAACTGCATATGGGAGGTCCTTGAGCCATTCCCCTCTCTCATTTCCCTACATGAACACAATCATAAAACTATAAACACTAATTACGAAATCCTGCTCTCTAATACCAAACCAATCAATACTTCCCAGAAACTCACCTCTGTAAACCATTTGTAGAACCTTGCCGCATTATCAGTAGGCTCACCATCTCCATATCTAAACACCCCCATACATCAAAAACAATTTAAAAAAAAAAACTATAATAAATTACAAGTAGACTATAATCAAAATTACTCACGTGGCCAAGAAGAAAATAACCAGATTCTCTTTCTTCAATTTCTCTTCGTATTCATCGTCATCAACAGCATAATCATCCTGTCATAAATAAATAAATATATAAAATTAGATATTAAAAAAATCAAGAGAAAAAATAAAATAAAAATGTCCACCATACCAAATCAATAGTTTTGAATGTGGCCTTGTCATACCGAGCTTTTGCCTCCTCAGCTAGAGCCTTAAAAAAATCAAAAGAAAATCTTAGCTAAACTACTCATCAACTAAAGCCGAATTCTCACCGTACACGTGGGACATCATCGCACGTGCACGGTGATGATTACAGAGTCAAGTCACTCCATCGATAGCATTGTTATAAACTAAAGTGTACCTTAGCAAATCCTTCTGCGGTACCGGTTTGGGTGCCGAAAAAGATGGTGACCTTTTTCTTGCCATCGTCAACTTCAGGTTCGAGGTCTTTAACAATCAGGGGCTTAGGAGGTACAGGTACTTTGGGTCTCTGATACCCAGATGATCTTCTCCAAATCAAAACGACGACGCAGCCGATCAAAACAGCGATGGAAGTAGTTAAGATCATAACAAACTCACGATTCTCGAGGATCAAAGTTGCTACCTCAGCAACAGAACCACCGGACTCAGATGAAACATTCGTGGGGTCCACTTTGCCTTTGATTATGGCTTGCATAATATCGAGTGGAGACACTTTGATCGAGCTGCTTGTTGACTCCATGTTGTTTACAGAGATTCACAAACCAGTTTCTTCTTATTACTACTCTTCTTCTTCAAGGAGGAAAAAAGATCTCTCTCTGCTTCTTGCTTGTTTTGTGGTTGGTGGGCGAAGGCGGAGAGAGAAATAACCAGAGAGAGTTCCCTGAGAGGGGAAGGCACGAGAGAAATGAGGGGGGGTAATAAAGGGAGGATGGAGCTGCAACGCCAACCAAACCAGACTGGTCAAACTCACCAAACTCTGACTTAACCATGGTTAAGAGTTATTAAGGCGGTTGATTTTAGATGGAGTCAGGCTATGGAACGGTGAAGTTCTAAAATGCCCTTTTCTGTCCTTTTGTTTTTATTAATTAACTATTATTATTTCTCAGCAAAGTAAAATTGTTTTGTATTTATGACATTTGGATTTGATTTGCTTTGCTGGCCTTTGAGATTTGGATCTGATATTATATTTATTTATTTATTTTTTCGTAAGCAATAAATAAGGAGTAAAGGGTCGTTGGCGCAAGGATACAACTGTGCATCTGAATATCAATTTTTTACTTTTTCTTATTTCAGTACATGGACTTTAGTTTTTTTAATTTTACACAACCTTTTCAAATCCATGAGATTGTAATTCCGTATTATGAATTATTTATTTTTATATTTTAAAATTATTTTTATAAAAATTTTAAAAAACATTTTTTATTTTAAATTAATATTTTTTGATATTTTTTATTATTATTTAAAATATAAAAAAATATTATTTTAATACATTTTCAAATAAATATAATTTAAAAGTAATCGCAATTATACTTTCAAATTCGCTTTAAATTCTTGTATTTTAAAAAAGTATTTGAAAAAATAATAGTTATTGTTTTTAAAGTATTTTTTATCTAAAAATACATAAAATAATATTTTTTATTTTGTAAAAAATATTTTTAATATCAACATATTAAAACATTAAAAAAAAATTAAATTGATGAAATATGGTATATATCACGTTTGCAAGTGCTCCCTAAATTTTATATCAGACTTTAAATTTTAGGATTTCTTTTGCTGGTAAAAGGTACTTATAAAGTAACATTGTTTGGTTAAAATAAATTTATTTATTTTGTTAAAATGAAGGACACTAGCTAGATGTTGTTAAGTAATGTATGTATTTAATTGAAATATTTTGTTAGGTAATTACGGTTGTTTTTTTTTAAATATTTTTTAATTAAAAATATATTAAAATAATATTTTTAAATTTTTAAATTTATTTTCAATATCAATACATAAAAAAATCATTTTAAAAAATGATATTTTTAAATTTTTAAATTTATTTTCAACATCAATATATAAAAAAATCATTTTTCTTTTAAAAAGAAAAAAGCAAGGTCACAAGGGAAAACCAAACGAGATAAGTCATTTGCATTTCAAACATGTCGCGTGAATTCCTGATAAAAGACAGTCATTTGCACTGTAATAAATATAAATCTTCTACATTTGCACGTGTTTTTGTTCTATATTTGAACCCTGGTCCCGTCTTTTTTTTTCTTTCTTTCCTTTCATCACTTTGTTATCATTTGTTTTGCATAATCCAAAATAATAAAAATATTATCAACAAGAAAAATAAAAATAAAAACCCATAAAACACCAAGTCCTTTGCATCATTCAAAATTTAAGAAAAAACCAACTTCAATAGGAACATAGAAATAAACCATAAGACACAAAATATTTATTAAAAAAAAAACTCTTCCAAACAAAGATTTTTAAGACGTTTAAACAGCTGCAGTTAAAAAATTAGATTTAATATTAATGAATCTAGTAATTAGAAAACTAGATAAATAAAATCTTTGAAGATTAGTTTGTGAGGTGACAAGCACAATTTTGTTGACAAGAATAAACTACAAGTTGGATAATATTCTTTCGACAACAAAGGGTAGGTAATATTTAATTAAGTAATGGGCATCAACACAGATTCATAGTGATTAAATAATCATTTATTAATATAAGAGATGTTAACCCGCGAGTCTGCATTATTATTGTTTTTTTAAATAATGTTTAGATATTGTGAGTGCCTTTTGAAGAAAGAAAAAATATTTATGACTTGGGTTATAGTACTAATTTGTTAAATAATTTAATTTAATTTTAATTAAATAATAAGAAAAAATTAATAACTTTAATAAACATATAAGATAAAATAAAAAACACAATAACTCAGGGAAAACATTCATTTTTCAAGAGCGGAAAAGTGATATTATTTAATTTTTAATCAATTAAATATAAAATGATAAAATTAAGTAAAAAATAAAAATATAATTTGAGTCAAACGGAGATAGCGTGATAAACATGTAACCTGAGCAATAAAGGATGAGCCAACTAGATTAACCTATTAAATCCACATCCCAAGTTATGAGAATGACACGGAAAAAATAAAAAAAAACTACAAACTTGATTTTTTAAAAAAACAATATTAAACAATGAAATAAAAAAGAAAAAATAGACTGAAAAAGGATGTTAACCCTTTATGACTTTCCAAACCAATGATCCATATCATTAAACTTAAAGTACCATACATAGAAAAACATCAAAACTCAATTCCTAACAAATCAAATATAAAATGATAAAATTAAAAAAAAAATATCAATTACATAAAATGATTCAAGATAAAAATAAAAATAAAAGGGATGATAATAAAAATAAAAATAAAAATAAATTATAGAACAACAAAAAATTTTCAATTGGATAATAAAATTGAAAAGAAAGTAACTTTAACAAAATAAAAAAACAAAATCCAAATAATGAGGACCAAACTGAAAAAACAATATACTATAAATGTGCACTGGATGATAAAATTAAAAACCAATAAACCTTTACAAAAAAATCAAGAAAAAAAATAGAAATAAAAAGAATAAAAACATAAATTAAAGCACGAATAACAAAGAGAACTTGTATATAATTTTTAGGGGATGAGAGATAAGAAAAGAAAAGAAAGCTCCACCAAAAACAACAAACTCCATTGCCGCTGACGTGCACCATACCAACAAGAAAATGACGTGATGTTGGTTTTTAATAACATAACAAAAATATATATTTAGTCATTAAAAGGTGTCACTACAGATGCGGTGGTGCCTTCAACACACAAGCAAATGCAAAAGATACACTGATATGTTTTTTTTTCATTTAATAATATATAAATTATGCAGAAAAATCAAATCACCCTTCATGAAATGGTAATAACTTAAAAAAACATAGTGAAAATACTAAAAAATCCCTTTAACACGTGTTTTAGTTTTTTTAATGATAAAGTTGTTATTTTAGTGTGTTTTTAAAAGTAAAAAGACATAAACATCCTTGCATATCAGTTTTAAAAATTTTATCTTATAAGATAATGGAGTTATTTTACTACACTTAAAAATATAAAAATATATATATACTTTCAGTTAATAACTAGTGAGTTATGTGAAAAAAACCTAAATACCTTAACATCACGGTTTTTGATTTTTTCTTTTAAGGATAGATATGTCATTATATTTCTCAGTGAGTAGTATAAACAAATTTATATTTCTAAATAATTTTAGATGACGGGATTGAAAACTTTTACATGTAAAAAAATAATGCATATGCTTAAAAAAATTCTATGACAATGTTATTAAACTCAGCCCAATAAATTAAACTTAAACTTTCTTAACCAAATATTTTATTTAACTTGAGTTTTAAAATAAATTATATGGGTTGTTATGGTATGACCCAAATAATCTTGTAAGTTAAAGGAATCCATGACAATTGATAAAGCCATGTTTTGATTTTAAAAATATTTTTAAAATAATATATTTTCTAAAAATAATATTGAAATGATAATATATTTTATAAACATGAGTCAATTTAGATTTATTTATCAAAGATTTTTAATGTTGTTTTTTTACTAGAATTATTTTTTTATCTAATAATATAATAAAAAATTATTTATTTAATGTGTCATTAATAGCGATTTCAATTTAAGTGATTTTACCACTAGCACCACATACTGGTTCGTTACTATATAGTTTAACGTGTCCAATCCTACACCAAACATAGCAAGGGTCAAATATACTCTAAATGAAGTGTATATCCTTTTTAAATCACATTACAAGAAATCCAATGAATGCTTAAAAACAGAGTAATCCTCTATTTTTCTAGAAAAGTAAATGAAAAAATAAAAATCAAAACTTTATGTTTAAATACAATATTTATCCATTCATAAAATAAATTTCCCAGATTTTAAAATTTGTACTCAGTTTGAAAAATACATCTTAGAGGCTGTCTATAATTTTTCTTTACAAGTTTTCTAAATGAAAAAAATACATGAAGAATATAATTTATATATGTGCGTATACCCGCATAAGCACTTTATAACAATATAAGAGATTAAAAATAGTTAGTGTTATAAATTTATTTTTATTATAAATCTAATATAAAGATTTATGAGTTAGTAATATAGCTTTTTACCATAATTTGTAATTTTAATGAAATAAAATTAATAATTTATTATTAGATTATCATGAATATAAAATATTAAAATGACTTTTATAAATTATTATTTTAGTTTTTTATGAAAAATATTAATTTTCATGTATTTCTTATCTTGTTTGGTAAAAAAATCCATCTTTATTGTCAACAAATAAATATATTTTTATTAAAAATACATCAAAAAAATAAAAAAGAATGTTAATCATCACCTGTATTATTTTTTAAAACTCTAAAAATAAAATTTATCATTTGTCTATAGTAATCTTTGATAACTTAGATACAATGAAGTGTGTTTCTAAAAATTTCTAATTTTTCTTAAAAGTATAATTGGACGTCAACCAACAAGAAAAGAAAAAGGCAACGTGCGGTAAACACGCACAGGAATGGCGAGACCGTTGGAGGTCACGTGAACCTCATATAAAATCCACGCGCCTCCAATGATCTAGCCAATCCCTTTCAGGTTCGTGTCGCTGTTCTAAACAATAAAATCATGCAATTTTATTATTGTATCGACATAGAATTAAAATTTCAAAAATGCTAAACTGAGAGGGACCCACCCATCAAAATCCAAGGACTAAATTGTCACAGGCTGGATCGGTAGTGGGCAGCCACAAAATTGATCAGAAAATGCATGTGGAGAGAAGTGGTGGCTCCTTTCTCACCAGAAATCTTTTTTAAAAATTTGATGGCTCCCATCATTTCCGTGTCTTGTCAGGAGAAGTTGTGGTACGAGTTTTTTTGGATTGTATTACAGTTAAATTGTTTTTTTTTAAATAACATAACATATAAAATATTTTAAAATAATATAAGAATAAATGCTTGTATTTATACAAAATCTAAAAATAAAAAGAATTATATTTGAATTAAAATTATGAAGAAGAAGAAAAAAATTAGAGCAATTTAGTTAAGATAAAACCACATATTTTTTAATAAATTTTTTTTACTAATAATAAATAAAATATTATTAAATTTCTTATCATGTATATTTTCTCTTTGTACTATTTTTATGTCAATTTATAAACCATCCCTTCAAAATAAGTTTAATTATATTTTATCTCAAGTATAACTCTATTTTGTTTATTTGTAATGCTGGTTTGAGAATGAAATTTATATGATAATATTTAATTAGCATGAATGTAATGTTTAATTAATAATTATATGATGCTATGCTGTTGAATAAATATGTTTATAATAGAATTGTGAGATTTAATAATAAGAAAACATTATCTCCAGCCATTGATATTTCTTATATATTTGTTGTTTTTTTTTTATATATTTAATACTTTTAAACTCCACTCACTCTATATAGATGATGTAGAACTTAAAAGAGTTGATTAGATAAATATAAAGACTAAATAACAGTATTTATAGCCAAAGCTTTCATAAAACTTTAATGGCTATATGTCCTGCATATTTAGTATATCATCGGTCGTTACAAGTGAACCACTTTAAGAGCTTATAAATATGAATCTTACATCCTTAAAGTAAATCATTTTAAGAACTCATAAATATAAAGGTTATAACATCTAGAGCGTATCACTTTAATAGCTCATAAGTGTAAATGAGAATTAGAGAGCCGTTTATGATAACTTTTCAAGAAACAGTCAACATCCCCCCACTCGGTTCACGTTTGTAATCTAATGTTTCATCTTAAACCCATTGACAATATGTTTTAGTAATAAATACATGAATCATAGTGATAGGTCCTCTAATTGATAAGTATTATCTTTCATATATTACTATATATTTATTTCTTTAAACATTATAATTTATGTGGCAACAAGTTATTAATGAATAAACCCTATGTTTATTCTTGGTCCAATACAAATGAATTTTTCTCAAAATCAAATTAAGGTGCACATCAATACAAGAAAAATATCAAAATAGTTAAGAAAATAACATTGTTAAAACAATGAAAAAATACATAATGGAACAAAGTCCTATATCCACTACATAATCCTTGAATTTCAACGGTAGCATGCCCTTAGTCAAAAGATCAGTGATCATTAGTTTAGTGCTGATGTGCTCAATTATCACTTTCTTTTCTTTAATAAGTTCTCTTGTGGCTAAATACTTAATGTCGATATGTGTACTTCAACTTCTATTTTTGTTATTCTTAGCCACAAAAACAACCGTTGAATTATCATAAAACATTCTCAATGGCCTATGGATAGAATTCATAATTCTAAGCCCATAAATGAAACTCTTAAGCTATACACTATATGAAGTAGTCTCAAAACAAGAGATAAACTCGACTTCCAAAGTGGAAGTGGAAGTCAAAGTCTGCTTAGTACTCCTACATGATACAGCTCCACTAGCCATAAAAAATATATATCTTGATGTTGATTTGCATGAATAAATACAGCCAACAAAGTCAGAATTCGAGTAGCCAATTATTTCTAAATTATCCATTCATCTATACATAAGTATATAGTCTTTGATTTCTTAAAGGTACCTTATCACTTTCTTTGTAGCTCTCTAGTGGTTTAAACTTGGATTACTTTGATATCGTCCTAATATTCCCACAACAAATGCAATGTCAGGTCTTGTACAGACTTGAGCATATATAAGGCTTTTGAAAGCAGAAGCATATGGAATGTTCTTTATTTGTTCTTTTTCAATATCGCTCTTTGGACATTAACTCAAACTAAATTTATCACCCTTCATAATAGGAGCTACATTTAGAGAATAATCATTTATTCAAAATCTCTCTAAAACTTTATTAATATAGGTTTCCTGAGACAAACCTAAAGTACCTCAAAATCTGTCTCTATGGATTTTAATGCCAATAACATAAATTACCCATATCCTTCATATCAAAAGTTTTAGAAAGGAATTGTTTCACCTCATACAGCAAACCCTTATCATTGGTTGCTAGTAAAATGTCATCCACATATAAAATAAGAAAATAAATTTTACTCCTATTGGCCTTCTGGCATATACATTGATCTATAACGTTTTCTACAAAATCAAATGAAATTACATCATGAAATTTTAAATACCATTGGCGGGATGCTTATTTTAAACCGTATGTAGATTTTTTGAGCTTACAAACCAATTGCTCACCATCACTAGAGGGGAATCCTTCAGGTTACTTCATGTAAACCTCTTCCTCTAAATCTCCATTAAGACATATTGTTTTCACATCCATTTATTGCAACTTCACGTCAAAATAGGTTACTAATGCCCAAATAATAAGCAAGGAATCTTTCTTGGATACAAGAGAGAAAGTCCATAGGTATTCAACTCCTTCTTTCTAAGTAAATCCTTTAGCAACGATTATTGCCTTGTGTCTCTTAATGTTCTTAGAATACTCAATGAGTCTTTCTTTGTTTTAAAACTCATTTACATGTAATAGCTTTCACACATTCAAACAACTCAACAAGATCCCAGACTTGGTTAATCTTCTTAGAATTCATCTTTTTCTTCATGGAATTGTACCATAATTCTGTTTCTTTGCAACTTATGGCTTGTGAAAAGGATTCAAGATCATTTTCTGCTTCAACATTATAGTTATATTCTTGTAAATACATTGTGAAAAGGATTCAAGATCATTTTCTGCTCCAATATTATAGTTATATTCTTGTAAATACACAATATAATCATTGGGAATTGCCCATCTCTTTGGTCTAATAGATCTTCTTGTTGTTGTACCATTATATTCCTGAGAAGTATGTGGTTAAACTTATTGTTTAAAAGTTATTAGCAACTCTTGAACTACTTGATCTATTGGAATATCGTAAACAATTTATAAAACTTCAATGATTGGTTGTTCGACTCTAGTTTGTACTTGAGACGTGTTTAAAACAATACTCAATCTTTCACATGAAGTGGAAGGTTGAGATTTTGAATAATCATTCTCAGAGACAATGTTTCTGGTTTGATCGCTCTCACTGATCAAGTTATTTTCAAGAATTTTGCATTTCTTGATTCCACAATCCTAGTAATGTGAGATGGACATTAAAATATATAACCCTGAGACCTTTTAGCATATCCAATAAAATACCCATTAATGGTCATTGGGTCTAGTTTCTTTTCTTATGGATTATATATTCTTACTTCAAACAAACATCCCCAAACACGCAAATGTCGCAAACTCAATTTCCAACCTTTCAGTAATTTAAAAGGTGTTTTGGGAAAGCCATAGTTGGAACTCAGTTGCATATATACACTGTCATCTTAAATGCTTCAACCCACAAAGATTTAGGAAGTTTGGAGCTGCTGAGCATACTCCGCGTAATGTCCAATAATGTTCGGTTTCTTCTTTCTGCTACACCATTTTGATTTGGTGAACCAGGCATGGTATATTAAGCAATAATTCTATGTTATTAAAGAAACTTTGCAAATGGCCCAGCTTCGTATCCATACTTTGTGTATCTACCATAATATTATTCACCTCTATCTGATCTTACAATCTTAATTTATTTACCACATTGTTTCTCTACTTCAGCCTTAAAAATCTTAAAGACATCTAATACTTCATTCTTATTATAAAGCATATAGAGATACATATATCGGGAGTAATTATCTATAAACAAAATGAAGTATTTATGACCATGTGAGTCCAAACCTGGACCACATATATCATTATGTATGATTTCTAATATGTCTGAACTCCTAGTGGCACCTTTTTTTGACTTGTTGGTCTGTTTTTTTTTTTGTGCAGTCCACATAAGTCTCAAAATCAGTAAAATCTAAAGTATTAAGTACTCATTCATTTACTAATCTTTTAATTCTATCTATAGAGATATGACTTAATCTCTGGTGCCATAATTTAGAGGAATTTTCATTAATAACACATCTTTTAATACTAGTGTGAACATGCATTGAATCATAAGTAGTATTATTTTGTAAATTAATATAGAAAAGACCGTCAGACAAAATATCATTCTCGAGATAATTAGATTTATAAATAAACTGGATGATGATTCTGAAAAATTAAAGGAATATTTAAAAGGTAAAAATCTTGAAACTGAAATCAAGTTTCTAAAGAAACTTGGAACATAAAAGGTGTTTTTTAACTTTAAAATAAAACCACCACTTCAAATTAAATAGCAAGTTTCTATAGCTTCCACATGTGAGCCCATCTTGTTTCCTGATAAGATGGTTTGCTCACTTCCTATTGGCTTCCTTAGGTTTTGCAAACCCTGCATGGAATTTGAAATGTGAGTCGTTGATCCATAATCAATCCACCGTGTATTGATATTGACATTTACCATATTAGATTTATAATAAACAAATAAAGTTAGATTACCTTTGTCCTTGAGCTATTTCTGAAATTTGACGTATTCCTTCTTTACGTGTCCCTTTTTTTATAGAAAAAACACTTGGAATCTTTCTTAATACCAACTTGAGGAAGTATTTTACCTTTTCCTCTCTAATTGGCATGAGATTCTCCCTTCCCACATGTTGTTAACATTGAACTTTCACCCAATTCCATCACTAGTCTCCTTTCTTCTTGAACATGCATGGTTATGAGTTCATTAATTGACTAATTTTTTTTATGTGTGTTGTATGAGATTTTAAAGGGTCCATATTGATACAAAAGGGTGTTCAAGATATAGTACACCAGGAAGGACTCTGACATTTCAACCTCAAGTTTCTTCAATTGAGCCACAAGGTCCCTCATTTGCATGATGTGCTCGCGCACACCTTTCACACTGGTAAGTCTTAAGGATTAAAATTTCATGATTAAGGTGCTTGCCTGCGCCTTATCTTAAGCGATAAATTATTCATCAATGGTTTTCAGCAAGTCTCAGACCTTTTCATAATGATCGACAGAACCACGAATACCAGCAGAAATTTTAGTTATCTCCCTTAAGTTCAGGGATATCATAATGAACATCAAAGATATTTGCAGGCTATAAAACTGCATATAATTATAGATTACATGCTTAAGTTAAAACTAAGGCAATAAATATTCATGCTTTACCAATGTAAATCATGTTTAAATATCAAATCTAATGACATGAAAAAGGATATGGGCTAAATTCTTAACTCAAATAGATTCGATTATTCTTTATAATTAAATTATTTACTTAATTCGTGATTCTAAAAGATATATTATGATTATAATTTGATATATATTTTATCTTAGATTAAACTTTTATGATAAAAATATTAAGTTATTTACTTAATTCTTAATTCCTGTGGGTGAGTTATGAATAACTTAATATTTTATCCTAATTGATAATTTAAATATAATAAAAATTCATGTGGGATAAAATTTATCATATTAAGTATAATTAATTACAATTAATGTCCAATATTCTTTATGTGATCCTAATAATTCATAATATATAATTTTAATTTGTGGTTATTCTCTAATTAATTAAAATTATATGAATCATTGGACATTAAATCGCATAAGACTAACTTAATATTATGAATTATATAATTTTAAATAATACTAATAAGTTATTATTATGCACAAATTATTATCATAATATAAGCATAAAAATTGCATAATTAAAACTATAATATTATGCATAACATTTAATTCCATGCTTTTAGCTTACTAACTAACTATATAGACACACACACTCATAAAAATTATATTAAAATTATATATGTTAATATAAAGCATAAATTATATGTATTAATATAAAGCAGAAATAATCAATTCATGCAAACTAAATACGAGCATAATAATTCAATTTGCACAATAATAATCTAAATAACATATAATTAAATCAAATAAAAATTATAACCACAATAGTATACTATAACAATTATTAACACAATTCCTAACTATCTATAAAGTGAAAACTAAATGTCATTGTTCGTTAAAAGCAAAGCCGTGTGTAATTTTTTTTTATTGTTGTCTTTAACCTCCATACTGGGTTGCAGACTTCGATTTTCTTATTTAAATTTTATTAAACTTTCAGCCATAAATAAAGATAAACAGAGCAACTTTATAAACCAAGGCAGAGATAAAATCATGCTCTGATACAAAATATAAAACTTAATTAGCGATTCTATGATGTGGAATAAATATGTTTATAACATAATCGTAAAACTTAATAACAAAAAAACAGTATCTCCAGCCATTGATGTTCCTCACGTATTTGCTACTCTTTTATATATATATTTGGCAATTCCAAACTCCACTCATTCTATATAAAACGGTGTAAAACTTAAGAAAATTGAGTAAGTAAGTATGGGGATCAAATAACAGTATTTATAATCAAAACTTCTATCAAGCTTTAGAATATGTTTGACTTGGAGGTGTGGTGGTTTTTTGTCAAATGTACAATACCTTTTAAGCATAAAACACACTTCTAAAAGCTATAAAAACATGCTTTTACTCAAAAAACAGAAGCTACCTCCCATTTTAAGAGCTTATAAAGTAAATCACTGCTATAAAAACATGTTTTTTACTCAAAAAACAGAAGTTACCTCCCATCTAAATACCCTCTTAATAGCTATATGTCCTATATATTTGCTATATAATGGGTAATTATAAGTGAACCATTTTAAGAGCTTATAAATATGAATATTACATCCTCAAAATAAACTATTTTAAGATCTCATAAATATAAATGTTACATTGTTAAAGTAAATCACTTTAAAAACTTATAAATATGAAGGTTACAACCTTTATAATGAACCATTTTAATATTTCATAAGTGTGAAGGAGAGTTAGAGAGTCATTTATAATGACTCTATAAGAAACAATCAATAATAAATTCATGTGAGTCTATCTATTTAATAAAAATTTTATTTTTTTAAACGAAAAATTAGATTATAATTGATTGATGGAAAAAAAATACAAATAGAAAAAAACCTGAAGAGCAAATTTAAAAATATCTTATCTATTATTAATAAATATGTTTTTCATTAAGCTGATAGATGTATTTGATTTGATACTAACTAAAATGTTTTAATTTATTTTCTTCAAAATAATATTAATTTAAATATAACTTTTTTTTATTGATAGAATTTATATAAGAACAAAGAGTTTATTATTGTATTGTGGAGTTTGCATAATAATAAATTATTTATTTTTCTTATAAGAATATTTTTTAAAATTCAAATCTTAAAATTGGCTCAATTAATTTTTCCATTGTTGTCTCCTAGTCTCTAAATTATATATTTTTATGATATTTTCTATATGGTATTATTTATAAGAAAAACTTTATCCATTGAACGCTACTTGTAAGTCCACGCGTCCATGCTTTTGCCAGGCTTTGGATATCGCCAACGGTCAAAAGTTTCGTGCTTTAGATGCATTATTTAAGATGGTGTTGTTTTTTCTTTGTTTCTATTTTTCTTTTTGCCACATTCAAGGTCAGTACCGGAGTAGACCAGTAGCCTTGAGTTGACCAACAGCTCTTCAGAATATTCAAGAAGTACTCCGCTGCCTGCATTTTGACATCGTCCCATGCCCGCGAAATTAATTGAATCGGTCAGAGTCAAGACATCATCTTACAGCCCGCTTGTTAATGATGGTGTGTTTGTTTTTTTAAAACTTTTTATTTTAAAATAATATTTTTAATATTAATACAATATAAAAAATTAAATTTTTTAAATTTTTTTTGAAACATTAAAAAAACAGACCGAAGAAAATGGCTAACCATGGTTAATTAGATGTCGGAGTTTGCAGGAAAAGTAAGAAAGAAAGGATACCGGCCGGGAAATGAGAGAGAACGTGGATCCAAGCTCATCCAACGATAATTTCAACGGAAGAGATTTGTTTATATGCTTCGTTGATTTGATTTTGTTTTTATCCTTTTATCATTATGCGCTTTTAATCTTTCATCGAGTAAATATCAAACAGATGGGTGCATTGGACACGTGGCATTCTAATAGGATGGCACTTATGGAGCATAATTGTGAAACCAATGAGCTTGGCCAGGCCGAGGTGACAAGTGCGTCGTTATTTTCTTTTGTGACGAAAGCCGATTTCCACCCAAAAATTTACCTTAGTGATGTGTACTGTTCATATAAATGGCCTTCCATGGTTGATTAGGGTTGTAAGATTGAAAATGCTGGACTGGATAACCGTCGGAAAGGACCTTCTAAAGAGTGAATTGTTAGATAATAAACATGTATATTTATAGGTTGTTTATCTTTTCCATCATTATATTAAAATGATCTAAATTTAATTTAAATAAAAAAATTAAATTGTAATAAAAAACAACTTAAAATTTACTTCTAAAAAATTTGTTAAAGTTAAAACAAAAAAAATAAAGTTCTTTAATGAAAAACATCCTCCCTTATCTTAGTTTTAAGACTGGTTATATTTATATGAATGTGTCAATAATTTTGAATTACTTAGGGATTAAGGAATAGTTTAAAAATGTGTGTTTGTAAATATAAGTGTAAACCATGTTTTTTAAAATTTAATTTTTTTTACATATTTTTTTATGTATTTAAATCTTTTTAACATACTAGTATAAAAAATAATTTTTAAAAATAAAAATATTTTATTTTATTATATTTCCAAATAAAAAAATATTTTATACCATTATCAACACCAAAAACAACCTATGCCACTGCCAAAAAAACACGGTTTATGACGATTATAGGACCAATCCTCAGTGTATCATGCGAACCAATAAACGTATTATATTTAATAAATGTACATTTTGTTCCATGATAACTGATAAGTGGTGGTTAGACCATTTTTGACTAGGGGTGTACTTTTTAAAATAATTTTTTATTTAAAAATATATTAAAATTATTTTTTAAAAAATTATTTTTGATATAATAAATTTAAAAAAATATTATTTTTTCATAAAAAAATAAATTAAATTATAACCCAAACAAGTATCTCATTCCACGTGTTGTACGACTGAGAGAGCTCCGATGAAAATAACTATAGGAGTTGCCTTCGTTGAGTTCAAAAACCAAAATAAGGATATCTATCGCATAACATTTTTTTTTCCTCTTAATAAGAACGTGAAATTTGTGCTCCAGTTAAGGATTAAATTGCAGGTTTTAAATCCAGCTCTTGCAATATATCTTGCTGTGTTAGTCTTAAAAAAACAAAAACAAAATCGTATTGTTTGTTTATTACACAGATTATTTTTTCAGAGAAATTGCTTTGAGTTTTAAATTTATATAAATATATATAAGTATAATAATTATTTTATATTTAATTTTTATTAAATAAATAAAAATAATAAAATTTAAATTTATAATTAATTGATCATTAAAATTCTAATATCATATTAAATAATAATTTTATTCGAATAACTTAAATTATTAAATGAGATTTTAAGATATAATTTATATTATTATCTGATAATCATATATAATTTTATACAGCTCAATAACTTGTATTTTTAAATTAAAATAACATGTTGTTGTTAAAGAAAAGGTGCATGGAGGTGCTTAATAACGTGATAAAATTAAATTGCAGGTTTTAAATCCAGCTCTTACAATATATCTTGCTGTCTTGTCTTAAAAAAACAAAAACAAAACCGTATTGTTTGTTTATTATACAGATTATTTTTCAAGAGAAAGTCATTTGAGTTTTAAATTTATATAAATATATATATATAAGTGTAATAATAATTTTATATTTAATTTTTATTAAATAAATAAAAATAATAAAATTTAAATTTATAATTAGTTAATTATTAAAACTTTGATATCATATTAAATAATTATTTTATTTTAATAACTTAAACTATTAAATGAAATTTTAAAGTATAATTTATATTATTATTTATAATCATATATAATTTACTGATAACTATTAATTATATTTTAAAAATTTATCATATAACCCAATGAACTGAATTTTTAAATTAAAATAATATTTTGTTAAAGAAAAGGTGCATGGAAGTGTTTGATAACTTGACAATAATTAATTTTTAAAATAATTTTTATTTAAAAATATATTAAAATTATTTTTGATATAACAAATTTAAAAACACTTAAAAAATTAATTTAAAAAATATTATTTTTTTATAAAAATAAATTAAATCATAACCCAAATTCCACATGTTGTACGATTGAGAGAGCTCCGATGAAAATAACTATAGGAGTTGCCTTCGTCGAGTTCAAAAACCAAAATAAGGATATCTATCGCATAACATTTTTTTTTTTTCTCTTTAGTAAGAATACATGTTCTCTCATAAAATTATCTTGATTTCGTGGAATTGTTTTTTTAAAAAATCATATTAGAGGAGAAATGAAATGCTCAATAATGAAAAAAAACTTTTAGAAAATCATGAACTATTCCTCGATGATATTAATGTGAAATCCAACAACAGATTCTATTAGTTCATTTGTATTTTTTTTAAATAAATCAATTATTTTTTTTTTAAATTACAACACTAAATAATTAGTCTTCTTGTCGATTTAAAGTAATGCAGACGGAATCACTTAATTGACGGATGGAGTTGAAAAGCACACATAATCACTCCAACCAAAATTGCGCCTTGAAAGCACTATTATATCCTCCGTTAGAGTACGGAGAGCCGTGAAAAATAATACCAGCACGAGTCCTTTTCTATCGATTTTGGATTAGCCGTCTGAGATGCTGAAGAATCTTTTGCCCAAACAAAGAGCCATTCCTACATGTTTTTTTTTTTTTTATGAGGAAATCCACAAAACGAAAGGAAAATTTTAACTACCTTTTCTTTTCAAACTCCCATTTTCTTTTTCATAGTAAAATACAAAATAACTTGTTAAAATAGCTTTCTTTATATATATATATATATATATAAAGAAACATTTGACTTTTTCAGGCAACAATTGGAATTGAAAATGCCCTTGCATCTCTCGCCCTGTCGCCCAGCTACAGGAGGAGGAGGAATCGAAGGATGTTGTAAGCATTAAGAAATTTCAAGTGTCTTTTTTCTTTATTTTTAATACAGGAGCGAAGTTCCAAGCATCTGCATCACGTAAGAGAGGCTTGACTTTGTATTTGCTTGAATGAGTTGAACAGGTGTCCCTAGCTCGCCTATCTGAACCGAGTAATAGCTGACCAACATTGCCATACTCTAAGAAAATAAAATTATATAGGTCATGACGAATGGTCATGCTTTTCGATGTTTTATATTGATGACTTCGGGGCTGTTTATTTGGTATTCCAATGTGCTGCGATGACGCTTTCCACAGTTTCGGCAGATAATTGCCGAGTGGATTCTGCGAGAAACTGCTCCATACAACGAACACCATAAATCGGTGCTCCTCTGTCTTCACAGCACCAAGAGGTCAAGAGTTGCCGCCATTTGAATAGCTAAAACACTTTTTGTGTGGGCAAAGTGGTGTGTCCATGGGCACATACAGATGCATGCATGGCATGGTATGGTGTGGCGGGTCTCCACTTTTAGATAATGCTTGAGAACGGGGTTGAAATTTAATTTTCAAAGTATTGAATTTATTTTGCTTAAAATTTAATTTTTTTATTTTCAAATTGTTCAGATATTCCAATATAAAAAATATATATATTATTTTACTATATTTTTTAACAAAAAAAATTCTTCAAAATCAGTAACTATTATCGCTACCGCATTTATAAACGCCCCCACGGTGCTTTCGGCTTTCCAACAACCAACAAACAACCGGGCCTCCGTGTATTGATTTTTTCCCTAGTAGAGATTGTTTTCTACACCAAGATTTTCCTTGCTAGTTCTACTACGTACAAGACTTTAATGCATGCTGCCCTTCATTTTCAGCATAGCTGGCCTCGACAAGAAAAGTTTCACACACTTTCTCTTTCTTTCGGGATTACAGAGACGTGATCCAGCAATTGAGGGCCGCATCGATTTTACCGGTGAAGAATTCGTTGAATAAGACCAATTAATGATCAGCATCATCGCCGGCTCGAAGTCCTAGTCCTGCGTATGCCGGTTGAAATTTTATCGATGGAAACAGTCTGAGTGGTTTTTAAAAGAAGGAAATATAGGCTAGAATGTTGTGTGCACGTGTTTATTCTCCTTTCGTGTTAGCGGCTACTTCCACATCTTCATAATTATAAATATACACAAGCCCTTTCACTACCATGATTATAAACATAGGAAAGCATTTCAAGTTTTATTTATATAACTAGATAATTGCAATGCCCTGTATTATGGGTTGAATTATTTGTTTTAAACGCAATAAAAATATCTATGAGTTGTTACTATTATTATATCTCCAAGTGTATTATTTAATTCTAAGTAAATTATATTTATTCAATCCGTCCCTCCATCGAGACTAAAAAAATAAAATCATATGATTTGCAAATGATATGTTTTAATATCCAAAGATTCCCCTTACTCTAAATACAGTAATTAACTTATTTGTTCTTATATATATATATATAACTTTATTTATCGTGTCCTTGATTTTTAGTGAAAATATTAGAGGGATTGTGGTTTATTATAATAAATAAATAAACATATAACTTATATGCAATTCACTTGTGAAATCTGAATTAAAACAGAAGACCACGACATGAGAATCAGCTCACACAACATTCCTTAAGCCAGGAGAGAATTTCTTCAAATCTGGTTTATCTTTTCTACTCCGAGAACTGGGCCTGGAAACAAGTCCAGAAAGCATTTTCTTTCCCATCTCCACCTTCGGCCTTGTTTAAGGCACGCTATTTATCAACTCAAGCCCATAGAAACTGGCTTACGAAGCCCGTTTTCACTTAAGGACATGTACTTGTCTAATTGAACTTCATATCTTGCAATCTCATGAGTTCAGCTTAAAAGACCAAAGAAGGAAAATCACCCTCAATCGGCCCTTGCTCCAACGCTGTTAAATGGGGCTTCCCATGTCTTGAAAATCAACGCACAGCACAAGAAGGATATGTAGCAGCTGGGTGCATTACTTTGCTTGAAAAGTGAGAGTGATTCCTTCCTTTTCGGTAGAAAGTGCTTGAGCACTTACATATCCTTTTTTTTAATCCAAGATTCCTCTTGTTACTTGAAAGTTTGGTAGTTTGAAAGTAAGGTAGCTTTTTAAAATGTTTTTTACTATTAAAATAATTTTTTTATTTTTAAAATTAACACATCCAAACAATATAAAATATAAAAATTTAATTTATAATAAAAATAATAAATATTTTAAAAACAAGAATTGATTTGTATTTCCAAAGCTATCTAAAGCTTCTCCACCGTGCTGACAAACAAAAACAAGACAGTGAACCCTTACCAACTTTCCTTCACCGGGAAACTTACAATCCCGTCCATGCTATTTTACAGTTCACACTTCATAGTCTCAGCATAAAAAGAAAAAACAAAACATGGTGCCAAAGAAAACATGATCATGGGTTGATGGCACAATAAAAAAAACATAAAAAGAGAATAAACAACCCTGTACCTGGCAAAACCTGAGGGATCGGCAGTCTTGAAGTTAAAAGGATTTGCCCAGCGGCGTCTCCTCTTCAAAAGCGAGGGCGTAGCCAGGAGTTTTTTCCCCCTCCGGCTACTAAGCAATGACAAATTTTTTCCAAGACCAACAATTAATTTATAAATATAAATTTTTCAAATTAAGAATAAAGTTTCAGTTTAAATATATAATACAAAATATAAAAAAATAAAATTCAAAGTATATAAAATTAAAAAACAAAAAATAAACTGCACTGTTAAAGTTGCACCATTTAATATTTTATGAAATATAATTTATTTATAATTGAATCTAAATTATTATCTTTTAGCAAACTCTCATTTAATATTATATAATCTGTTAGAAACTCCTAACATGCTTCATAGCTAAAAATGCTTGCTTTGAAGTGACAGTAAAAATATGCAAAGTCAAAATAAGATGAAATAACCTGTCAATCAAATAATATTGTTATAATTTATTGTCTTAACTAATCTTTAATATAATTTAAGAATGGTAGGTATATTCTAAAAGATCTCATGATGAATGACATTAATAATATAGTAGAGTTCTTAAATAATACATCTTTTATTAATTAAAATCTTTAAGATAAAATTTCTTAACAAACTTGCAAATAACATCAATTTTAAATAATTTAAAGTTGTCTTTAAGTTCTAAAGCAAATATAAATATAACAAGTTCCACTATCCCACACTAAATCTAGAATTGAACTCTTATAGTTGAAAATTTATTGTTGGATTAAATATACAATAATGATAGTGTTAGTAAACTACCACAGATTTTTGTTGCTGATATGAATAACCTATAGTCTTTTTATATAAAGCATTCACATATGTATGCCAGTTTAATATTTTGTGAAAAAGATTGCATATGTGCAAGGATAAAATCAAATCAAGCATTTCTCAAAGTTCGAAGCAATACTTTAGTAATTGATGTAAAACCCATTGCATTTAAGATGTTAAGAGATTTTTGCTGTAAAACTCGATAAAGTAAATTAGTAATCCTCATTATTTTATGCATCAAACATAAGATGAATATAAATTTCAAGGATCTCATAACAATTAAACAACCACCAACTTCTCAACATATAAAGTTAAAAGATCATTACTGTGTCATTTTTTCAAACATGGTAATAATTGCATCATACATATCTATTAAACTGTAAATAAAATTAAAATGAGAGCTCTACCGAGTAGATTTATTATGATATAAATTACTAATTTGATTAGTCTCTCTCAATCTAATGTTCTCTGATAGTTTCAATATATATAATTTTTATAACTTGAACATGATGTAACTTGATATAATGTTTGGAAGAAATCCTAATAAAATTGATAATAATTATTAATTTTTTTAAAAATAAAATCTTACTACTGGCACCCACAACTAACACAAGTTTAGGGAAGGTTTGGTCCAACTATGACTGCTAACATGGCTACTCAAACAAATTTTTTCCAAGTTCAAAATAGGAGAAATCAATAAAGAAGGCAATGAACAATAATAGATGACAAGTTATATGGTCTTTTTTTGTTGTTTAACGTATAAGTACAATGATGTCATTTTTCTTCGAAACACATTATTTTATTAAATATGAAACAATATCATTTTTTTATCCCATGATAATTAGGATGTTAACCTTTTCAGGTCAGTTTTAGTCTCTATCTTTTTTTTATTTATCAATAACATCTCTAATTAGTATTAATCTTTAGAAATTTTTTTAACTATGTATCTAGATTTTTTCAATTAAACCCTCGAACATTAATCTTTAGAAATTTTTTTAACTATGTGTCTAGATTTTTTCAATTAAACCCTCGAACTTCAACATCTTTTTAATTGTGTACCTAAGTCTTGAAGTTATTTAATTTCGCCTTGAACTTTTAATTTTAAAATAATTTTTTTATATTTTTTTATCATAACTAAATATAATATATATATATATATATAATCATTTTATTTTATACATCATTGTCAAATACATTTTTTTTATTATCCTATTTTATATCATGTCTCCTTTATTTCTATTGTTTCTGTTTTTCCTTGGTACAATAAACAAATATTATTTAATAGAGATATTTGCATTTGCAAGCATGTGTCATCCAGCTGTATAAATATAAATTGAATCTTGAATTGAATTTTTTTTATTAAGATAATTTTTACTATTATCTTACTTTACATCCGATGAAAATAATTATAATATTTACATTATTTTGTTGGACAAATTTAGTTAGTAATGAAAAACATTATCTAACAAAAAGGAATTCATAATTTTTTTTTTTATTAATTTCTATTCATGTTATATATAAATAAATAAATAAGACAAATTGTATGACACTAATGTTACTATTGTTGTATTAAGATTTAACAGGGCTCTGGATAAAATTTCTGCTCACCCCATCCATCTTATCCATCCATGCAATATAAATAGGTGTTATTTGAATAAATAATTTTTTTGACAAAAAATATTGTAATAATGATAGTAATTGTGGTTGGAAAAACGTGAAAATTTCATAATATTAAAATGCAAAGTAAATGTTTAACATCCAATGATTTATTAAGTCAACGTGATATATTTTTTTATTTTAGTACTTTCAAAATTAATTTCATACTTTTCAAATATTTTAATCTAACACACGCTGAAATTAATTCATTTATATATAATTTTTTTAAATAATCTATAAATAAAAATAAAATCATAAAATAGTAGAATAATATATATGCGAAGAACATAAAAATATCTCAATTGTTAACAGGGGTGAGTAGGTGACGATGAAAGCTGGCTGACAGGGATCATGGTGCCATTACTGCCTCCACATGTCTTCCAACAAAAAATTGTCCAACCATACTCACCCATTGAACAAACAATTGTCCAATAAATCAGCGCCATGTCATAAACAGAACACTGGCATCCTATATAAAAAAGATCCGGTTGCACAAGATTCAGCCTCTTAAAGAAAGTCCGAAATCCAAACGAGCCCGTGATTCTCAATTTTCAAAAAATTTGCCCACCACTCCCCTTTGCCAGATCTATCACTCAGACAAGACACATACAATTTATAGTTTATACTCCTCCCTTCCTCCTCATCCAGTAACTCTCTCCCTCTCTCCCTCTCTCTCTCTCTCAAGCAAGCAGCAGCAGCAATGCCAACTTCTGATACTGACTTCGATCTCAGCGTACGATCTCTCTCTCTCTCTCATGCTCTTTCATTTTCACTCCCTGTATGTATCTCTTGACTCTCTCTCTTTTCGTTGCAGTCCTCTCCCGCATCTGCCTTCTCAATCGGGTAAGTTTGCTTTAATTTCTAGGGTTTCTTATCGATTTCAAAATGCGCACGCACTCATGCTTGCTCTGACTGTGCAGAGAGTATACATTTGCTGATGTGAATAACCTGGAGCATTGTGCAAAGTACTTGAATCAGACTCTTGTTACCTTTGGTTTCCCTGCCTCTCTTGATCTTTTCGCTAATGATCCGGTCTGTTTTACTTCTTTTTTCTTGTTCGCATTTTATTCTTGTTAAATTCTATGTGATTTTTGTCAAATTTGTTGTGATTAGGTTTCAACCGCCCGAACCTGCAACTGCATTTACTCTTTGCTTCAACAGAGGCAGCGCGACGTTGAATTTAGAGAATCTGCCAGTGAGCAGAGACAGAGGTAGAAACTTGGGGTGTTAGTTTCTGAAGAGTCACTTTATTAATTTTAAGTTTACTTTCTGAGTACATGTGTAAATTTTATGTGGATTGACGGGCTGCATTCAGCATTCAATTGTTTGACTTAATTTTAGTTCTCATTGTTTATATGGTGTTGGTATGGTATTTGGATGCTTAAATCTATGTTTCTACATTTTGTAGACTACTATCAGATATATCGAGATTGGAAACTAAGGTTGAGAGGCTTGAGTCGCAGTTACAGGCCAAAGATAGAGAGATAGCGACAATAACTAGAACGGTCAGGGCTTTTTTAGTTTTATGACATGAAATTATGTCAAGTTAGAATGATTGATCAATTTTTGATGTTTGTGGTGCTAATTTATCAATAGGAAGCCAAAGCTACAGCAGCTTTTAAGGCCCAAATTGAAAAGCTCCAACAAGAACGTGATGAATTTCAAAGGATGGTAATTGGTAATCAGGTTAGTGTGCTTTAAACTCACTTTAAGTTTCTTTGCTTGCTTACTATTAGTGGAAAATGTTCTGAACTTGATGAGTATTGTTGATGTGATGCATTGTTGCTGCTAAAGCAAGTGAGGACTCAACAAATACATGAAATGAAGAAAAAAGAAAAAGAGTACATAAAGTTGCAGGTAGGATCTCTTTTGCAAACAGAATTGTGCAGGGTTGCATGAGCACACAAGTTACCAACAACAGCAATGGTAATTCTCTTAATTATTTGCAGGAGAGGCTAAACCAAGTGTTAATGGAGAAAAAGAAGGAATCACGATCAGGCATGGAGATAATGAATTTGCTTCAGGTACTAATTCATTTAGTACATTGTTTCAATGTGATATAATTTTTGAGTTCTTCTGATGCAAAGATGATATCGCCTATCTGATTGATTCTCTAAACAGAAAGAAGGGCGGCAGCGTGGGACATGGAATGGAAAGAAGGCTGATAATGATTTCTACAAGAAAATTGTAAGTGTGTTGACTGGCTTATTTAACAATTATGTTAGCGAGTTGTATTTGACAACATGCTATTGGCAGGTGGATGCTTGTGAGGCTAAAAATCAAGAGTTAATGGCAGAGAATAATGATTTAAGGGCGTTGCTGCGGTCAATGCAGGTAGATTTTCATCACTCTGCCACTGTTTTTATGCATGCTATTTTTGTTATTTCATTAGCTTCTTCCTTGTTTTGGTGGGTGTAGAGTGAGTTAGAGCATCGTAAAAATTGTGTTTTTCAAGTCATAACATTTTTTTAGAGAATGGGTTGGTATATTTTGTTTGACAGTAGTTTTTCATATCAACTTAGTGTCTGTAAGCCTTTTTTCCCCCTTCATTTCCCAAATTTTTTCCATATCCTTAGTCTTAATCCTTTGTCTGTAGAGCAGAAATTCCAAGTGCTAGAATCTATGATCACAGGTGCAATAAATGAAGTTTATATCACTTTGAAAATCAGCTTGCCCCTGGATCTCTTATTTCAGCTAAATAAAGATATTAGGAAGAACTCTCTTTGAAGAAAATAAATATAAAATTAGACAACAATAAATGGCTTCAATATGTTTAGTCATCAAGTCTTCAATTATTAGTGGGTTGTACTAAAATCTTTGATTTTTCTTGTGGCAACAAATTCTAACCTCAGTTGGCATGCTTGGCTTACAGGTTGATATGCGTGATTTCTTCAATGCACCAAATGGGTCATCCAAGCAATCTCCACCTGCCAGTGAGAGACCTGTAACAGACCCCTCACAATCTCCCTTGGGTGGGAGGACGGTATGAGAACTCCTTAAAGGATGCTTTTTTGTTTATACTTAATGGGTCTAATGTTGTCTGTAATCATTAAATGCTTCCTAATTGACAGGATGTGTTTGACTTGCCTTTTCACATGGCTAGAGATCAAATTGAAGAAAGTCTCCGAACCAAGATGTCTTCCATAAAGGTATTTTCATTTATATCTCTACTTTGTTGGAGTATTGACCAGCTACTCTGCCAGCAAGTGAATATTTTAATTTCTGATAAATCTCAAAATTTGAGACTTCATCTGGATCTGAACTATGTGATCATTCTCATCTTTAGATTCATAAAGTAGTAACTTTGGGAGTTGATCCATAGTCTTGGCCACATCAAATTGTTGACACATTTATACTTCTGTAAATTTGAAGGAGCGTATGGTTCAACTACAAGATGCACAGAAAGGAGCAGAAGTCACTTCTGAAGCGACTGAGAGAGAACTAGAGCTCGAAGCTCAACTTGTTGAGGCAAGAAGCATAATCCAGGAGCAGGTATTTGCCATTGTTCAAACATCATAAATTATAGCATTCTAGTTTAGTTGCTATTTAGGCTAAGTGATCTATAAGACAATTGATTTGCTGTTATTTTTCGTTTATCATTGAAGGGTTTGATTAAGCAAAAAATCAGATTTGGGTTTAAAGCAGCTTATTGTTGACTACTAAGCTATCTGGATGCATTGAGGCTGCGCTAGTTCTTTCTGTTCTTTTTTATTTTTTTGTTGTCTCCCCTCCCTTGACTTATCTGTTCAAATATATTTATTGCATTTTCTCTAAAATTTTGTCATCTAGGTTCTCTCGTTTGTTTAGAAGTTGTTTTGATAACAATACTGTATTTTTTGGTGATGAATCACACCTTTCAAGATGTTTTTCATCTTTTCATTTCGAACATAATATCGTTACACTTAAAACACCTAGAAGTTTAGAAGTATTATTATCCTGCCATTTTGTTGTTGTTTATTGTTTGATGATATTAGGAATATAATTGTTGGGTTTTGTTGCAGGCATCTATAATGTCTAAGCATCTTGCGAAGTCAGAGAGGCCAAGGTATTCCACTGACTACTCATGTTCTGTGGACCACTGTATTTCATTTGGCAACTTTGCAGGAGATTAATGGCCCTTTGATTTTGACAGGGAATCTATCATCTCTTCACAAGCTGAGGTACGATATACATCTTCATTGCATTAACACCAAAAAGAAAAAAGTTTCATCATTCTGCTTTGGTGGTTCTTGCCAGATTTAGATACTTCATGGTCAGACATTAGCTTTTCTGATTTTGAGAATTGTGGCCGATGCTGGAGGTGTTCAGTTTGGGTGTTGACCAATAATTTAGTGTAGCATGGAACTCTGCTCGGAGTTTTAGCCTACTTTGCCCATGCATGAAAATGTCTTCCGGCAAATCATAAAATTTGAGGAAAGTGATTCTTAACCATGTGATCAAACTGAGCTTTAGATTCATAATTGTCATCTTTAGGAGTTGATACATAATTTATGGGTTTACATGGAACTCTGGTTGGAATACTGACCTTCTGGTCTGGCCTTTTTTTGTAAATACTGACAGTCTTCTGTCGAATTTCTAGTCAGCCAACCTGAAATGCAATTTCTAAATGTTAATGATGTTATAGTTTTATTATTATTTGGTCATTACATGGATTGAAACTAGAAGGAAATGTAGTTATGTTCTCAAATATTTTATCTATTCTCAAGAATGGAGGATTAGGAGATTGAGTTAGTGGAGTTAGATTGGTTACATCTGCTTTTACCAGGATGTGTATTGTAAGATTTTCTGTTGCATTTGTGTATACAAAATATATACCATGGTTTGTTGATCTCATTGTCTCCCTCGATTTTCTTTCAGGGAGTACGAGACCAACGTGGTTGATGGCACTGTCTACATCTTTGGCATGAAGATCGATTCAGTTGGCTGCATACAAAGGTGAAGGAGCCCAGCATGTATGTAAACATTGTATACTTTCCTAACCAGAATATCCAGTATGGGTTGTCCTGTTTGTTGCAAAACCTTGAGAGCATTCTTAGCTATGGTGTTAATGTAATTAGTGTCTTGCATGTGCATACAATTGCTTCTAGTGCAATTTCATCCATCCATCCATCCCTTAGTTGTTTATGGTTCTGCGAATCGGGTTCCCCATCGAACATTATATTGCTTCTGCAAGTCGTTCTTGGAGCTCATATTCGTAGTTGGATTTTGCTTGTAACCTTCGACTCTATAAATTATAAGGTTAAGTGGCAGTTCTTCCTTAGAATTGTGTTCCAGAACAGCTACTCGATAAAAGATACCGGAAAGGTTAACCGTTTTTCTATTTATTAGTGCATAAAAAAAAACAGAAGAAGGTGTTGGAATTTTGTTTTAATCATGGTTAATGAATACATTTAAAATCAAATTAAAAATGGGGTCTATTTATTTTTTAGGTTAAAATTGTAGAAATTTATTTTTTTAATATAATCTATACGAAGAATTAGTATGATTATAATAAATTATAAAGAATAAAAAATTGATTTCAAATAATTTTTTATTTATTTTAAAATTAATATGATTAAATAGTTTTTTTTAATTTCAAATAAGGAAAGTGTGATTCAGGCTTTTGGGTCAAATTTGAAAAATAAAATAATTTTTTGAATTATAAAATAAATATTTTTTGCTATTAATCTACTTGGTCTTGAGTTTGGGTTTATAAATTTTTGGTGGAAGAAGAATTATTTTTTTTTCTAACCTATTAGTTTGTTTAGAGCATGAATAAAAATTTGATTAGGTAGTTTCATTTTTCCATGAACTTGAACATTCTTTTTAAAAAATTTAAGATTTAAAGCTAAAAATCATCAAGTATAATATTGTTTGATGATGATAATTAAGGTTGATAATGATATGAATTAATTCATAAAATTTAATTTTTTTTTTATCAATTTTAGCTCCAAAATTTTCTATACAAAAAAGGATGAGAAAAGTGTTTCTGCACTATTTTCTCTCTTTAGATTTTATAGACTTTTCTTAACCTTTATTTTTCAACTTGTTCTTTTATGTTTTAAGCTCCCTACTTTTTTCTTTGATTATACTTTTAATCTAGAGTTTATGTTTAGTATTTTTAGAAAGACATCCAAGTTATATTTATTTTAATTTATGCACCTTTTTTAGAAGTGTATTTAAATAATGTGATATTATTAGAATTTTAAGTCTTATTGCATACATCCTAAATTCAATTTAACATATTTAAGTGCTTTAACAATAAAACTTTAAAAACAAAGAATTAATCCTTAACAATAACTAAATTTAATTTAATCAGATTTAAGTACTTTAACAAGTAAGTGCCCTGTATTGTTTTATCTTAAACTTAATTTATTAAATGATTAGTATGTATGCTAGGATCATGTTTCAATCTTTTATATAATTTTGGATATACACTTAGTTTATATGCTAGAATATTTTATGATGTTTAGTTTTAATTGCATGTTTGCCATGATATATAATATTGCATACTTATAAATTAAACTTGTATGAATTCTTCTCTATACTTGATAACCAATTTGATTAGTTTACTCTTATAATGATATACTAAACATCTTTCCTTATTAGTCTAGTGTTTTAGATAATAATCTCAAGCTTTTATTAAAATTACATCTTGAATGGATATGATAATATATAATGTGTGTAATTCTATTAACAGTGTTAAGGCTCTATGAAAAAATTTGAATGAAAAATATAAGGCTAAAGATGTCAAAATTCATAATCTATATATTTTTGGATTTTAAAATCATATATTCAAAGATTGTTACAAGACAAGTTTAAGAATTTCAACTCATCTTGCATAATATTAATGTTGAAGATATGTATCTAGGCGAATCCTTTTAAATAGCAACAATTATTGAAAAATCGCTACTATCTTAAAAAGACTTTAAGAACCATTTTAAGTATAAGCACAAGAAAATAAGAGTTGATGATCTTATTTTAAGGATGAGAATAAAACATGACAATAAGTTATTCAAAAAAAGAGCCAATTCTTCTAGTATGGGTCCTAAAGAAAAAAAATGTAGAATAAGTGGTAAATTTTCATAATAAAAACCAAAAGAAAAAGGTTGTTGCGAAGAGGAAGAGAATTATTACTAAGTTCAACAGCAAATGCTTTATCTGCAACAAGACTGAAAACCCAGTTAAGGATTGTAAAATTGGTTCCGCACAAGGGAACCCTAAAAAGAAAAGGGTTTATCAAACCAATATCACCAATATAGATCATCTTATAAATACATTTTTATAAATGAACTTGTTTGCTATTATTTTCGAAGTCAACCTGATTAATAATTTTGAGTAATGATGGGTTAATATTGGTGCCATAAGACATGTAGACATGTATGTGTCGAGAAGAGAATTTTTTTAATTACAAAAAAATAGATAGAGAACATTTATACATGGATAATTTATCTACCTTTAAGGAACAAAGTTATGGGAAGATCATATTGAAGATGACTTTTGAAAATTTTTTCACCATTAACAATATATTTCATGTTGCTGACATTAAAAAAAACTTAATGTCTTACTCATTGTTGAGCAAATAAAATTTCAAGATGGTATTTTAGAGTAACTAATTTGTACTCTTTACAAATAAAAGGTTTGTAAAAAAAAAAAGTATCTTAAACCTATTCAAATGTAATATGATCACTATAATTGATGATGATGATGATGCCTTTTCTTTTTATTTGTTTGAGTATTGTGATTTGTGTTATGACGAGTTAGGATATATGAATTATAATTATATATAAAGATTAATTAAGTATGGTTTATGAGTAAAATTATAAATGTGATGTTTTTGTAAAATCAAAATTCATAATATCTTCTTTTTAACCAATTAAAAGAAGTAATGAACATTTGTACTTAATTCACTTGAATATTAGTGATTTAAAATTTACGCAAACTAGAGAGGAAAAAAAGTATTACATTACTTCATAGATGATTGCATAAGATATTGCTATATTTATTTCCTTAAAAGCAACAATAATACTATCGAAATATTTAAATATTACAAAAATAAAGTTAAAAATCAACTCAATAAAAAGATAAAGATCTCAATTCAACTATTAGATCGATCTAAAGGTACACCAGAGATTTCTAGAAATCTTGTTGTATATTAGGTTAAAATGTTAGGTCAATTAAAGTTTGGATAGATATCATGATACATGCAATAAGTTGTACAGGTTTTGCTACTTGTTTTCTTATTATTTATGAACTTCTTATTTAGCAATAACTTATTTTCTACAAGAAAAATATATGTGGCAACAATTGAGATTATTTTAACAAGTGTTTCCATGTCATCAAATTGTGCTTCCTTTTTGTGTCATGAATTTCTGTATTGGAAAGGTTTTTTTATAATTCAAGGAAATTAGAGACAATTTTAGCCTTATATTTCCGAATGCATAGTCTTCCTCTGACAAACATAATTTTTTTATCCAACAAGGATTGAGTGAATTTTTTTTAAAATAATGATAAAGGCCATTGTTGTTAAAATCACAAGTTGACTTTGGCCATTGTTGTTAAAATCACAAGTTGACTCTTAAAATCTTACGATTTTATGAGTCAACATGTATTTAATGTGCAGAATCAAACAAAAAACTCAAAAATTAGTAAAACCAGACTGAACTTGTGTAAAATCAGTAAAATTAGAAAACTTGGTAAAATTGGTTTGATTTTATGAGCTCACTAAATTTGTGATATAAACCAAGTCAAGTTCAAATTTAACCTTAAAATGTCTGCTAACTAGTTTTGTGAGATTGAACATATCTTTCAAAGTGTGCATTGGATAAAGCTAAAAATTTGTAGGGAAATATTAGACATATGATAATATATTATGGTAAATTTTCAGATAAAATTAAGTTCGGCAACATAATATTTTAGATGGTTAAATTTAATATACGAATCTTGTTAAATATATCAAACTAGACCTTTGTGCACTATTTAAGATGTTTATGGAGTTATCGATGGACTTTTTATGTGATTAAAGTTGGCAGAAAACCAAACATTTGAAGCTTTTCAACAATATATCGTAGGCCAAGTAATTCATCTAGACGAGAAAGAACAATATATTTTAAATTAGAACACAAATCTGCCAAGAATATTAAAAAATTAGAGATTTAGGTTATATGGAAAATTTTTAACATGAAGACTATTTTATTTTATTTATTTTATTTTAAATAATTATTTTGAATTTGAATTTTTTCTAGAGCATTAGATATTTGTTTATTGGTTTACTTAATTTTCAATGCTATAAATCTTTCTCATTTTTTCTTCTCTCCTTTTTTTTCTATTCTTTCCTTTAGGGTCAAACTCTTCTTTAATATTAAGGTAATAACTATGAGTAGCCTTGCACTGGCATGAAAAATTGTAAATATGTCATGTTATTTTTTTTTATTATATCAAGTTTTATCATAATTTTTTTATTGATCTTTATTTTCTTTTGAATATTTTTTTATTTATTTTATTTCAACATTGTCCATTAACATTTGTTTCATTTGATTTTTTTTTTGTAAAATTTAATTCTTATTTTTTATTACTATTTTTTATCCTTTTTAATTGTATTTGTTTTCCATTTTCATCCATCAACATTCTATTTTATTTTATTTTTATGCCAAATTAATTTGGGATCTATTCTTTTAATTGTTATTTTTTTATTGCTTTATATCCTCTTTTAAATTTGATTTTTTTCAATTTCATCATTTAATATCGAGTTAATTGAAAATTAGCCTTCATAATTTTTTCAGTGCTGTAATCCTGGTCTTAAAGGTCATGAGTATAAAATGTTAACTTGGGCTGACATCAATTTGTTTTTTTATCTTTTTTTTACATCGGTTTTTTTCGACATCATCCTTCAACACTGAGTTTATTAGAGATTGAACTTCATACTTGTTTTCTCTTTCTTTTCTATAAGGTCATTTCTGTGCCCTGATCTAGGTCGCATGTCTGGTAGTTTTGCTCAAGTTAGCTCGAATCTTTTTTTTTTTCTAGTCATTGTTTTAACACTAAATATCTTTTTGGTTCCACCATTTAACATTTTATTTCTTTGAGAGTTGAGTTTCATATTTTTTGTTGTTTTTTTTTCCAAAAGGTTTTCCTTTTCGTATTATCTGGCTCATGAGGTTTGGTGGCTTTGTCCGGGTTCACTGATGTTTTAATTTTTTTGAAATTGTTTTTGTTGACTGATTTTTTTATGTTCAACCTTTTACATTTGACTTGTTGAGAATCGAGTATCATTTATTTATTTTCAATGAGATTAGTTCGGCCTTATGACTCAAGTCACGAGTTGCGATGCTAACTTAGGTTGAATTGGGCTATTTTTTATTTTTATTTTCATCATTTAACATTGGATTGTCTTAGAACTTAACTTTGTAATTCCTTTTCTTTTGGCAAGCGTTCTTTTTCTCTAGGTCATCATTATCACTTTTTTGTTTTTAAATTCGGTTCATGTTTTATCGTTGTTTTTTTATCATAGAATTAAATGAAACCATCTTATTAGATCTAATAATTGGTTTGGCTTATAACGAAGTATAGGTCAGCTATCTAGTATTGAAATAAGCATCTATGTTCACTATAACATAAGGAAATGATTGAAAATTCAAAAGAGAATCACAACCAATTGCCTTTTACATATGTCTAAGTTGAATCCTTGTTAAAAAATCTTAAAACATAGATAGGAATTGTATGTGCCTTAGGATGTATGGTCCATGGTTTACAAAATCAAAAAGATTTTATGAAATTATATATTTTGTCTGTCCTTATTAAAAAAAAAGCAAATTATCATGTGTTATACATTAAAATTGACTAAAGAGTTCTGAAATTTGAGCTAGAAAGAAGATGTCAAACTTGATTGCAGACCAAACTTTATCACTTGAACGTGGATGGTAAATGGAAGGTATAAAGAATCTATATAGTACAAGATCCTTAAAACAAAAAATGAATGGGTAGTTACCTTGAGTAATTACCATAAGTTATCTTAAATTAGATGAATGAGTAATTACGAGAAGTTATCTTGAACTTTTCTATTTAAAGAAAAAGGCAAGATAACTAAGGAGAACACAACTAAATAACACAACAAAACAATAACAACTGCATTATAGTTCAATCAAGTTCATCTGATCTTCAAACCTATTTATCAAGTAGGCATGCAATTGTAAACTAATAATCAGTAGGTGATAACATGGTAGGTGGTAATTCTACAAGTGATAGAACAATAGGCAATAAATCTATAGGTGATGGTACAATAAGTGATAATTATATAGATAATAATCAAGTAGGCTTGTAATTTCAATTACAAAAACAAAAAATACCAAAAAAATATTCTATTATCTAGGAGTTCCAATTCATAGATGTATTCAGAGTATGAATTACTTTATGAATGTAAGTACTCATTTTTTATTCTAAGTTACTGGGTCTACTTTATATTCAAGTTGTTTTAATTATTTGGTTACTTCTTTAGTTGAACTACTATCTATATGAAAGTAGATTTAATCATATTAATACCCATGCAACCCCGTAATATAAATTTAAAATTATGTGAGTAGGTTTAGAACTAAATCAAGAGTTCAAACCAATTAACTTAAAACTTTAATTTTAAGTTGCAAAATCCTTTTACTAACACAAACACAAAATAATCTATACCAAACACCATGTTTCCCTCTTATAACACAACTTTAGTACAGGCAACATCGGTAGCACTGTATTATAATCCTAATTTTGGCTAAATATAGATATAGCTCTCTAATACTCACATCTATTACTATTAGCATCACATATTTAAGTCATAGTACGAATAACATGTATTTTACAGTTCAATTATCACACTCTATGTACCTTGATTTAAGAATATTGACATATTTAAGGTATTCTTAGTCTACCTTTTATTATCAAGATATGAGTGTGTTTGGGAATACAGGGCAAACCATATTCCTTTAAATTTTAATTTTTTTAAAAAATATATTTTTTTATATTTTCAGATCATTTTAATATGTTGATATTAAAAATAATTTTTTAAATAAAAAAATTTATTTTAATATATTTCGAAGTACAAGAAACTTTAAACTGCCATCATTACTACAATTCTAAATACATCCATAATCTTTCTCCGAGTAGGTTTCAAAGCGTTGTTGAATTAGTGTCTTACCATAAATTTGTTTCCTCCATCCTTTATAATTTGAAATCCTCTATGAAGATTGACTTACTAAACAAATTCGCTAAATTACCAACATGATCTAATTTATAATGCAAGCACGTTGAACCATCTCTTTTGGTTTGTTTTTTGATTCCTGTTACCTCCAATATACAATTATTCCTTCCAAGTCAAAATGAACATTCTTAAATAATTAACCAAATGCATTATTTAGACAAGACACGTGCCATCAGTCCAATGATGAGTTCTTTCTTGGTCCAGTGAGTTAAAATGCATGAATACCTACGAGTTTGCAGAACCAATAGCTCGCGCGCATGCATTATATCATATTAATCCGAGGAGAAATTTTCTCTTTTAAAATTCTTGTATTTAGCATGAAGAACACAGTTTTTTTCTACGATTAGGTTAACAACCTCATTAATATAATAATCTCCACTTGCTTTAGTAAAATCACGAGTTCAGGAAAGGAAGGAAACCCCTCAAAAGTCAACTTATACAATTTGTCTAACGTATAGATTCAGTGAAAGGTAACTTCGAAACGGGGATTTTCCTCTGTGGCAGCAATACTTCATAAAATGACGGTGGTCGCCTGGGGGGCACTTTGACAGGGCATTTTAGTCTCTGGGCTAAGGGATCTAGGGTTATTTTGGAACTTGTGCTCTCAAATCATGATCATCCTTGCTTGGCCTTTCCATATGCTGGTATCTGGCTGATTCATTAGTTTTGGCAAAACCACTGTTTGGGATTAAATTTCATTTCATAAAACCTGTCGTGTTCTGGTATTATGTTAAAATAATTTAATTAATATAAAAATAAATATAAATATGAAAGAGAAGTAGGTTAAATTTTTTCTCAATTAATTTATATTTTTTTTTTATTTTACCCTAAATATAAAGAGTTTATATATGGATTAAGCTGAAAATATTGTTTTATTTTTAATAAATAAAACAAAACAAAATAAATATATTATTTAACATTTTAGACTGGCTTACACGCAGAGAATTATGGAGCTAGAGGTAAAATATATAGCAAGAAAAGTTTGGCCATTGGCTTAAGGGTATGGGAATTGCACCTGCAACAGAAGCCGCCCAGCAAAACCCAAATCTTAATTAACGTAACCTTAAGAACAAAGCCTCTTCCTCTCTTTTCATCTGTTTTTGCTTGCCTATAACTAAACGAACTCAAGTCGCTCAAACGAGAAGTAACCACAAATATTCAAAGTGAGAAAGGAAAAGCGGGATCATGTAGCCCAGACTACACAATTTGCCTAAGAAAACGGAGAATCTGACTCTCTCTCTCTCTCTCTATATATATATATATATATATCAGCTTAATGAACTTATATCCCTCAACAGCAAAAAAACATTTCCATTGTTGCATCACTACTGTTTTACAGAAACGGCACAAGTTTGCTACTAAATTATTTAGGTTATTGAAATATCATCCAGATATTTGTTATGGATTTTGTCCATGGCGGTACTGATACTGATCATGAGAAGAAAACTTCTGTTCTTCAAGGAGATAATTTCTTCATCGATAGAGTTATCTCAAGAAACTCTTCTGTGGGTTGTTCTTCGCGTATATTCTACTACCGGAGTGCAGAAGGGGTACCATTTAAATGGGAAATGCAGCCAGGGACACCCAGAGATCCCCCCAAAGAAGAAATTATTCCAGCACTTAGCCCCCCACCGGCAATGCTCAGCTTAGGGTTGCCAAAGCCATGCATAGATATTGAAGAGCCTAAGACTTCACTGCGGTCAAGGTTCAGATTCTGGAAACACATCAAGAAAAATAAAAGAAACAAGAAATCCCAATAAGGGTCTGAGGGGAATAATGTTGTAAATATTGCTAATGATGAGTCTTATACATTTGAAAGGTTTGATTTTTATGGCTCTGATAATGGTGATTTCATGGCCTCGTCTCCGCGCAATTCAAGCTCTTCATCTTCACTGTCTTCCTCTAATGGTCATTCAAGGCAATTGTCGAGGTTGAGAGTCCTTCTAGGGGATCAACAGCAAGAGCCTAATGGTTGCATTTCTTGGAATTTTAACGCAGTTCTTGTTAGTGGTGCGAGGCGAAATATCTGACAATTTCCCTTGAGATCATATGCTATCTGTAGTAATCATGCGGTAAGAATATTAATTGGTTTTTTGTGCTTTGTTTGGTGATACAAATCAAGAATTTCGTGGTGCTACATATTATAGTAAGTAGTTATATATATCAACATCATATGTTATTACTCCGAATTATGCGTTAATTTATAATAACTTTCAGCATCAAATTAATGATCAGCTGATACGTACTGGCTCCCATTTTTGCCTTAATCAATATTGCTTTCATGATTAGTCTTGCTGTTTCACTTCAATCGGTATTTTAGCTGAAGACTACAAATCGAGAGAAAAAAAAAAGGTAAGAGAAAATCATATTCCTTTCATCAAAGCTTCTTTTAATTTAGTGGTTAGGTTTAATTTTTTACCCTTTGTTTTTGTATGTTTTAGAAAAATTAAAAAAAAAAAATTTCTTAATAATTTTAGTTAATTTTAATCATTTAGTTAATTTTATTTAATTTTTATGTGTAAAGAAATTTTCAAAATCATACAAAAAACACAGAAAAAAATATAACTGCGGTTAAAAATTAGACCAGTAATTAAACATCACATACGGAAATTTCAAACCGTCATTTTTAATTGGCAACCGGTAATTGTTACTAGGTTATACAATAAAGAATAACAATCCGTCCGAACCCCTCCCGTTTCAAGTGATAGCCGGGAAATAATCCTAATCCCTGCATTTTGTTTAGTGGAAGTCAGGTGTACTTCACCATAAGTGGTTTTATTTATTTTTAGATGTATTACATAGCCCACTCCAATTTTCGAAATGTTAATTGTTCCTCCCTCAAGTACAAAGGGGATTTTTTGAATTTGTTGGCAGGTTCTCCTTAATTAATTAATTAGCACATGTATGTATTTTTTATACTGTAAGAAAGAAGGGAAAATTAATATATTTATTTCTTCCTCCATTTTGATGTCTTTTTAGCTTTTTGGGTGAATACCACCTTTCCATGGCATTGAATTTTGTTAGTTGTCGTCATAGTGCATTCATGAATGTACAGATTTTCTTGGGGGAGGAGGATGAAAAGCAGAAATGTAATTAATATACAATATATGGGAGACGGGATCTGTGTGTGATGACTTGACATTATTCAGAGTCAACTTTTCTTAGTCGGACGTTAATCATAACAACTTTTGAAAATCTAAAGTTGGAAGATTTCAAGAAGGTTATGCCAAGGAGTTTTATGCTTGGTATAAAATTAAAACTTGCTTATGTACCTTGTAGAGAATTTAATCTCATCCCTCCTGGATTGTAAGGGTTTTTGAATATGGTTTTTTTTTTTATGTAAAATTAATTTAAATTTTGAATGAGGTTCAACAAGATATAATATATCAAAGACAAAAAAAAATTTCAATAGCGTTTGGTTATTGTATATATTGAAAAAATAAACAATAATAATGGAGACGAGATTAAATAAAAAATGAATACAAAATTAAGTTTGATAGTTGTGTACATAACAATTATCTTTGTATGTTTTTTGGTTGATGGAGGATAATATAAAATAAAATATAAAAAATATATTTTATCCTTAATATATATTACTTTCAAACTTACATGTTTTAAAAAATAATAAGAAATTATTTTTTCACTTTAGATTTTTTAAGTGTTAAAATTAATAATAATATAATAACTCTAATTATAAAATTTGAATTTGCTCGAAACTCGGGACTCGAGGTATGGACATGTTTGAGTTTAAGAAAAAAAAAATTGACTTGACTTGATCCAATAAAAAAATCCAAGTTAATCCATGATCCAGTCAACCTAAGATAAAGCGAGGTCAACACCCATTGACTTTGTTTGTCAAAACAACTTGATTATTTAAAAAAAAAAAATTAACTCAGGTTGACTTAGTATAATCCTCTCAACGTGTGACTTGAGCCTTTCTTTAAATTGACTTCAGATCAAGTTTTAAAATTTTAATAATAGTTATTTTTTTATATATCTTAGTTGAATAACTTTAGAATAAATTTTTTTTACATTGACATTTTAGAGATAAAAAAATCATAAATATTATATCTAGAGACATGTCCCTCCAGTATCTTTTGTTTTGGAAATATAGAAATTCATTCCAAAATTTATCTAGGCAAATATTTGTTTTTATTGGGCATATTTAAAAAAACTGAGAATCATTAATTTAAAATCACCCCACCCAAAAAAGGAAAACAATGAAAGAGAAAGAAAAGAAAAAAATAAAGAAAGAAAGGATTTTATTTACTATGGAAAGGTTCATACAAACATGTTAAAAGTATTAACACTTTTCTCAATTAGGAAGATAATATTTTTGGTGAATTAGAGAAACAATTAGATTTGTGCAATTATTTTCATGTATCCAATGGTGTGGTATGATAAAATTTTCATGTATCCAATTAGAAACAATTAGGGCGTTAAGGGACATGTGATTCTATAAATTTGCCTGGTGACAAAATCCAATTTCAGTGCATCTACATGCTTAGAAGCCAAAGCTGGGGCATATTGGCGCCATTAGAACAAAAAGAAGATGACCTTAGAGGGCATCAAAACTGGAAGAGAAGAGAGAATTGTGTCTCTATACCAAGTCGAACCTGGCTTCTACAACAAAATCCTCTCAAGGAACTCCTCCCTCAAATGTTCCAGTAGCATTTCTATATACCGTAACCCTGGCGAGGTCCCTTTCACATGGGAAATGCAGCCCGGGAAGCCTAGAGAAGCATCTAAAACTGAGCTAGCACGACCACTTCGGCTCCCACCCGCCGTTCATGGCTTGAACATGCCAAATCCGCCACGGTTTCATCACTCGGGGCCTCTGGCCTACTTGTTGAGGCGCCTCGAGAAAGTGAAGAAGATCAAGAACATGCAACTTGGGCTACCACCAGCTGTTCCAAGCTGGAGCATTCTCCACATGGGAGCTAAAGTTAAGTTTTTGAAGAGCTCGGAGAAAGTAAAGAAAATCAAGAATACCCATATTGGAAAGAAAATCAAGAATATTTATCTTGGTAAGAAATCGAAAACAAAACCTGTGGAGACTAATATTGGCTTTGCTAGTGGTACAGACGAAAGTGACGGTTTCAGGTCCTGCATTGATTTCTCGCCATCACCTTCAACTTGTGATGCATGTGGTTCTTCACTTTCTTCATCATTTTCATTTAATCAAGCCAAGAAATCGCCGAAAAGATTGCGATCATGGAATCTATCCATGGAATTCCCGAAATGTAGAACCAAAAAGTGATCATCCGAAAGATTCTCACGCTACTATTGCTGCTATCCAGGGGAGTTAACTCCATTTTTTTAATGCAATTCAGTTTTAAAGGTCATTTGCTATTTGTCGCTCTAATGCGTTGGTTTTTCTCTTTTATGATTATAAAATACATGGGATTCGAAATGAGCAGGGTGTTTTTTTGCCTCATCTTGAATTCGAACTTGCAATTCTTATAAATATGTACCTTTTATTTCATTAACATGCCTCCTTAGTTCATCGGAAACTACTTAAATTTCTTATACCTGAAAGGAAAGAGGAAAGATGGAAGATTAGTTTCTCATAAATGAAAACGAAAGATGAAAGAATGATGAAGAAAATGATTTCTCATACACTAAATAATGCGACAGTGAGTAAAATTCCTAATTTTCGATTCAAAATTTAAGCAATCGGTGGTACCGCGCGGAGAAACCATAATCCAACAATAAATTAGAAATCTTGTTTGTGTATATTGTCTGGACAATTACTTTGCTTCTTATATAAGAGATTTTGTGACAAAAAAACCCAAAAGGTGAATGGGAGTCCATTATTTTCCCAATTGATCCCCTGTCTAATTAAGTAGTATAAAAGCAAAATGTGCAGGGCTTTTTTTTACTGTAGCTAGCATGTTTACACACTCATACAACGTTGCGGATCTCTTGTGTGTTTTTTAGTAATTCATTTTGAACTTCAAAGTTTAATTTTGGATGGTTAAATTCTAATTGAAAGTCAAATGCTTTAGATTTCTTCTTCAATAAAGGAATTAGAGGAAGGGGTACTAAAATGAAAAAGATACTAAACATGGTTGACGTGCCATAAATTTCAAGTAAAAATACACTTAGGTCTTTAAACTTTCAAAATAACATAAATTATACCATTTAGGTTCTTTTATATCTTTTTTAAAAAATCAATTTTGATATAAAAATTTATTTGTATTATTTCTTAGTTTATGAATAGAGAGAGGAGAGAGAAAGGGGTCATTTTATTTTGACAATGAAAGAGAAAATTATCGTTTAAACCATTTCCAACCACCAAAATGAATTCTTTTTTTTATATATCCATGGATTCCACGAAACGGGAGGAGCTTGATGATAATTTTTAGGTGACTTAATATTTTCTAAAAATATAAATCTAGGTCGAGAAAGATAAATCTAAATTATTTTAATTTTAGACTTTTAGATCCTTTTTTTGATGTTTTGAGTTGATGTATTGGTTTGTGATATTCCAAAGTTATTAGTAAGGTAGTTTTAGGTTAAAATGGCTTAACAATTAAGTTTTTTTATCAAAAAATATTGTCTTAATTTTTTAGCCACCACAATAATGGTTGAAAAATGAGCTTGTAAGCAACACATTATTTACCTTGAAAATAATACATTGCTTGTGTATTTTTTTTTAAAAATAAGAGTACCATATCATCAATCCCTTTAGAAAATAATAATAAAAGGAAACTAAGTCAAAACATGGGCTTTAAGGCCTACTTGGTTTTTGCATTTGGATTTATTTGGATTTTTTTTTTATAAAAAAATAAACACACATATTAAGTATAAACTTAAGAAAAAAAATTATTTAACCTGTTTGGGTACAAAATACCTTGAATTTTTTTTACTTTGCTTTTATTTTTTTTATTAATACCTTTATTAATATGTTTTTTAAAATAATTTTTAAATTTATGTTTCAATTAATATCATTCATTTATGATTCCTTTTTTTTTTTTCTTATTTAACCTTTTTTCAATAGAGATTTTTATAAAATTAAATTGTGTTTGTTTAATTTTTAAAGTTGTTTTTTATGATTTATCTATATATTTTTTTTTATCTTTTGTACAGATGAACTTTATTTTTTAAAATAAAAATATTTATTTTCATATAATATTTCTAATATATACAGCCTTGGATAATATATCTTTTTTTTTTTATTTTATTCAAACAATTTAGTACATGTCTATTTCTATTATTGTTTGATTGAATAAAAAAATTATTTGAATTTAAAAAATTTAGCAAACACAATCGGGTAAATGTTTCATCTTGCGAGATTAAATATCTTGATCTATACTTGTCTCTTAATTTTTTTAATTTTATTTTTAATTATTTTTTAAATTTATTGGAACACATAATTCTTAATTTATTTTATTCTGTGCATGCATAATTGTTTTTATTTTCACTTAAAATTTTTTTAGCTATAAAAGCATGTTGAAAAAACTTGTATATATAATTTTTCTTATAAAAAATAAAAATATTTAACTTGTAATGAAGCATAGGTCATATAACTAGTTATTATCTAGATGCCATTCGATTGCTTGATTTCAAGATCCAAACTAAATTGTGGACCACATTGAACCTGATAGGAGCAAAATTGGGTGACATTGAATAGATTGGGGTTCAATTGAAAAACTAATTAATTTGTTGAGGGAGTTAAGGAAGAATGGAATGAATAGGTGGATGGTGTATTTAATTTGTCCTTTCTCCAAATAACAAGTACGGAAATAAAATGACGAGGACGGATAAAGTTTTTGTAATTTTGTTGCCTTTTATCTTTTAATTCAAAGTTTTTAAATGGAGGGATTATAAATTCAGGTAAATAGTAGTATAGTTATAAAACATGATTTGAGGATTGATTTGATTAAAAAATTAGGTCACGAGTTAATTTAGAAAAATTAAAAAATATTTAACATTTTAATATTTTATATAAAAAATAAAAAATAATTCATATAAATATAAGTTATATATGTTATAAATAATAAAATTTAAAAGAATATATCAAAAAAGTTTTTATTCTATATTAAAAAGATACCATGTTATCATTTTAAAGTAAAGTATTTAAATAAAAAAAGCTTTTTATCTCATATTGAAAAAAACATAATTGTTTTTATAGAAATATAAAGTATATATACTAAAAGGTTTCAAATTACATATTAAAAAAATAAAATATTTATCTAGTAGTTATATAATGAACTCTGAAAAGAGTTAATAATCAACTAAAAAAATATGAAAAAATAAATCTAGAAGAAAAACCACATTTGAAAAAAAAAAGTCTTATCCAGGTTTAGCTAGGTCGCCTGGATTATTGATCAACCCACTGGGTTAAACGGGTTTTACTAGGTGTTTTTATACTGACAAGTCTTTTATTTTACCCGAACCAATTTAGCTATAAAATCAACTAGATCTTGAGTCGACCCATCAAACCAATCAAAGTTTAATAATTATAGATAGTAATCAGAGACGTGCTAATTAGATGGATGATCTTATGTAATCTCTATTTGTTTCGAATGGTTAATTATGCTACGATGATAGATTTAATATCAATATTTACAATTTAATGTGTTTCCATTTCTTTTCAAAGTTATACATTGCAACTTTATTTTTCACTATAAAAAAAAATGACTTGTAACTGAAATTTAGGATTGAATGTAATTTGATAGCATTTTTTTTTAAATTTTTTACTATTTGTCATAATCTATGTTTAACCTTAGTTTTTGAAGTATTTTATTTTTTAAAATATTTTTATATGTTTTATTTAATTTACAATAATTTTATAATTTTTGATATTTTATTTATTTATCTTATTTTGTATAAGTTTCTATAAAAAAATAAAAGAAAAGGAAAAATAAAAAAAAATTAAGGAGTAAAATGCTGAACAAAGAACAAAAGAAGGAAGATGACAATGATCAAATAACATGAAGAAAAATAACACAAATGATAAAAATAAAAATAAATAGAGAATCAAATAAAATTGAAAAAATTATAGGAAGAAATTTTATACATTTACGAAAAAAATTAATTAATCTTTGATCATAGAATTTTCCAATTAAAAATCTATAGAAGGAGATATTAAAAATTCTCACAATATTATTTTTTAATTTTGACTTTTGTTATATAAATAGAAGTCATAAAATCCTGGAGAAGAACAAGCTAATCAACCCAAAAAAACTTAAAAGAAAAACAACCCAAAAAGAAACAAATAAGAAAAAACTTTTTCTACCTTAACATCAAACCAATCATAACCCTCTTGTTCCTTTTTTCTTCCCACCAAAATCCAATCACGCAGTCCCACATCCTTTTCTAGCATCTCTCTCTTCTTTAGCATCTCTAATGCAGTCAAGATTATAAAAATTAAATATTCCAAGCATTTAAGCAAGGTTATGACACAACTAAAAAGGAATCCAACCTAAATTGAATATGTAAATGAACTTTTATGAATAAATAAAAGAGGTCTAGATTAGAAATAAATTTGATATTATCAAACTAGATTAGTCAATCAAAACAGTGATAATGCTAGATCTGACTGATAGTCTATCTCAAGTTTTTCTAGGTAATTCTATATGTATTTTTCTTATAAAAAGATATTTCATCACTTATTAAACCATTGGATATCCCAAAATTAGGTCTAGAAGTTATAGTTTGGGTTAATTTTGTTATTTTTCCCAAATTTTTTCAAATCTTTTTTTATTTATAGATTTTTTTAAAATTTTCTTTATGCCTACGGATTCTTGGTTGTTTCTTAGTAAAGGTAGGGCTTTTTTGGCCTATTTAAAGGTTTTGAAAACTTCTAAAAGATAGACTTTATTAGCCTTAATTTTAGATAAATAAATTATGAATTTAAGGTTCAAATCTACAACCTTATTTGCTCATTAAATATTTTTATGTTGTTGTTATCTTTATAGATTCCGCTTGCATCAATCCCTCTCCAATCATGGTGACACTACCTATAAGCTCTCTTATTAAAGTCATCCTTTCTAATCAGCAAAAAGAAATAAATAATATCAATACAACCACCACCTTCATTCATTTCCTCGTAGATCATCAATTTTATCACTATTCATACAACATCTATGATATCAAGCAAACCCACCACCACTTCCACAGTAAAACTAACACCATTAACCTAATTCTCAACTTATCAAGCAACTCCACTCCTAAACATCACTATAATAGCTTTGATAACTTAAACTTTTAGTCATGAAATCTTCACAAATTCCTCTCCTAATTTAAACTAAAATTCCATTCTTCAAGTTAGGTTGTTTATGATTTTTTTTTATGAGTATAGTGTTAGCGCATGGAGTACACGTTAGCTTATGATCCCTATACGTTACTGATACTTGATTTAGTTCTAGCAACTTCTAGGCCATCCTAGCAAATTTTAAAGGTTGTTTTCATACCCCTAACCCATTAAAATATTTTATTCAACTAATTTTTAACTTGTGATTGGTTTTTGAATATGATGAATTTGTGTTTGGTTTGATCGACATATAATTTTTTTTTTTTTATTTTCCATGTCAATTTATTTATATTTTTTTTATTCTAAACTGTCTAAGAATTGAAAATTCTAATTATGATTTTCCTAAAATATTGCATTAAAAGTGAGTGGTGACCATAAGACTCATTATGTATATGAGCAACTATAATAGGCCAAAGCCCAATTAACTATCACCAACCTTTCAGGTCTAATGCTTATATCGTAAAAATGAGGGTTGAACCTTGTTATAAGACCAAGGTCCATATCACTACCCTAGGTTTTAATAACAAATACATACCTAACAATTTAGACAAAATCTTAACATGTAAACACAATAGGTATATTTTATCATTAAAAACAAATACAAAGAAATTTTTCTTAGATAGAGTAATTACCTAAAATATTTAAAGACCAGTTAGAGTTTTTAGTTATCATAAAACTAGGTAATGATTCTGTGTCCACTTTTACTCGTAAGAATCCTAATCATTTTGTTGAGATGTCTTTAATGACAAAATAACAACTTTACTATAATCCTTTTTAGGGTTAAACTTTGTTTACTTAATTTTCATGATATTATGTAGTTTTATGCTTTTATTGTTGGTACTTAAATGCAAATGATTAGATAAAAAAATATGCAGGAGATTTTCCCAAATGTGTGGTTTTATATTAAAAGGCATAACTTGAGATCACTCTATTGGATCAGACTACAGGTTTGCTTGAAAATTTTAAAGTCTATATTTTACATAGGGTTGAAGTTTCGTAGTTATTGTAAGTCAAGAAAGCCTTCAAATAAGGCTCATAAGGTACTAGATTTATGATTATTTTTCTTATTTGCTTTAGTTTATCCGAAACAAAACGGATGAAGTAAACCTAAAACATCTTGACTAAAATTTGAATGAAAATTCATAATAACCTAAAATCCCGAGCAAGATAAAACTTGTTTAATTTTATTCTATTTTTAAAATGATAAGAGGTATAATGACCATTTTAAATAAAATAGAATAAAATTAATAATGAATAGTCACCATTGATTTACTTTCCACCTACAACTATATATATGGTCATCGTAAATATAAACAACCACACTGGGTTATATTACACTTTATATCCAAGAACTCCTTTTTAGGCTGTTTTAGTTGTAATTTTTCTACCTATTATGACAACAATGCAAAGATTCCATTATACAAGAAGTTCAGCCTGGCTTCGATTGAACACATAAAGCATCGCTCCTATAAGGTCTAAGGCCATCATTTGCTAGAGAGTGAATAGTAATAAATATGGCTGAAATAAGAAAATCAAAATCTTCACAAACTTATAGGAATGTTAGTGCCTTCGATGAATTCAAATATTTTGATTTTTTAAATTCTGATGTTGTTGTAAATGTAATGCCAACTTCCCCTGTAAGCCCTTGGTTTCCAACATTATCACCTACGATGCCTTCCTAATGTGTTCTATCAAACCAACAAAATAACAATTTCAATACATTGCTAAGGGATTAATTACATTACTAGAATTTTCCTAATAGGCTCACGGACGACAATAATCTGTTAGAAAAACTCTCATAGGTGATTGAAGATATGTCGAGAATAATTTAACTGATGGATTAACTAATGGGAAAAACACGCCAAAAAAATTTACCTGCTTTAATCCGTCAGTATTTCTATCAATAAATATAACATATCACTAGCAAAAAACTATATATCATTCTATCAATGATTTTTTTTATTCATCGGTATTTTCCTTTGTGAATTAGACATATAACCATCAAACAAACCATCTGTAATTCTATCGGTGAGTAAACAGTGGTAGTGATATTTGCAATAATTTTTTTCAACTCTCTTGAATATACCAACGAACTAAGTCTGTCGATGACCCCATCAGTGATAATTTTTTTTATAAAAAAAGCTATTAAATATAGATATAAAATAATATAAAAATTATTTATTTATTACAAATTTTATAAAACTTATAAGTTTAAATACAACTAATCTAGAATAAAGGCACTAGAGGAAGAGGGGGCGAATCTTTATTAGGATCGTGGGGCAAATAAGAGCACATGCTTCACCCATATGTGATCTTACCTCCATTACTAATCAACAAAGTTTAGTCGTTTCAACACTGAGTTATGTATAAACAGCAATAAGATAGGTTGTCCAAGCTTGAACTTGATGGTTTAGAATCACCTCGAACTCCCAAGTTTGAGTACTCTAAACTGATTGGGAGCATTCAACGATTGGAACAATACGGGTTGTCCATAAGTCCTTGGTTGTAGTGTTAAATAGACAGTACATATAATTTATATTGGGTTCACTAGACGATCCTACCTCCAACTATAAATTCGGATCAAGATCTGGATGGGTCAAATGATCATCGTTGTATCTCTCTTTCAATTGGGTATTATATGTATCTTGAAAAGAAAAAGGTCAACAAATTAAAAAAATAATAACTTCAGAAAAAAATGGTTAAAAACTAATATACTACAAAGTGTTGAGCTCGACTATCCATTAACTATTGTACTTTTTTTTTAACGGCCATCAATCCGCACACGTGTTTCTACAAAAAGCTATATTGGGCTTAACTTGCGTACAAAAACTATGGCGAACAAGAGAAAATTGTTTGTTAGTAAAACATATTGATATAACAAAATAAAAAATAGATTTAATTAAAAAAATCTTACCATTCATTTCGTATACGAAATGAACAAAACATACTCATTGGTGTGCATGGTAACAAAACTGTGGACGAGCGGGTTCTGGTTTTCCACACTAAAATGTGATTGTCACACAAAACTTTCAAACATCACATGTAAAATATATTCTGCCTAAACAACCTTTAAGGCAGACAATGTTTTAAAATCCTTCTAAATCGCCATCTTCTTCTAGCCTGAAAGCTCTCTTTTTTTTTCACTTATTTGACTTTTTTATGCCTCATACCCAAAATCATGCAACCTATATGATACAAATAAATTATATATTAGTAAATGAAAAATAAAATTGAATAAAATAAATAAAAAGTCTTATCTTGATTCTAATATTACCTAGTTATAACATGGTTCTCTCAAAACCTCTTTGCAATAATGTCAACAACTTTATCCTATTCATAAAGAAAATTTTCATTAATATTAATAAACTAACTAAATTAACATAAAAAAATATTTAAGTTAACATTAGCATTAAAGTTTATTTTACTAGTAAGGCTAGCAAGATACCAATGCATATTTTTAGTATTATTGTAATTGTTTTTTACTTTGAAATATATATATATATATATATATATATATCAAATTAAGTTTTTTAGGTTTATTAATCTGAGTCAGGCTGATTTAACAACTATTATTTTGACTTTCATTTAAATCTATTTTTTAGTCAATCTTTATATTAAATATGTCATCATTTTTTGCTTTCTTAGCCTATTATGAATCCATAGTAGGCTTTATGAGAGTGATAAAAAAGATTAAAGGTTAATAAATTGAAACAAACTAAAAAGCTAAATAGAACACCAGGTAAAAGCAATATGCTTTTATTCTATTATTTTGAAATAATAAAAAAAAAACAGAAAGAATGGAAAATAGACATCTTTTTTTTAAAAAAAATTGTCATTCATCTAATAGAACTTTTTCATCACCTATGAATTAAAATAGAAAAAAGTGAAAAAGAAAAAAAAATATACTGAAATTATAGAAAAGTACAAAATCGATACATACATTCTGAAACTTAAGTGAAGATGGTGATTTCACAATATGATATTAAGAAGAGAAGAGAAGAGAATTGCACAATGTATTATGCCAAAGAAAAAATACAAGAAGCTAAAGATTCAATTATTTAGCTGAACTAAAAAGGTTTTTTTTTCATTAGGATTTACTAACTAATATTTTAGACTTATATTTGTTAAATGATCTTTTCATGCCTTAAAAAAATAAAAATCTAATTATATATTTGATATCTAAATTTTTAATATATATAAAAAAGAGAACATAAATTACCAAAACATACTATAAAAACTAGGGTTTTCCTAATTACTTCACTTTTCATATAAACAATGAAGTAACTACCCTTTTTTTTTTTCCTTTCATATTCTTTTTCAAATTCCATCTCCAACTTCTTTTTTATTTCATTTGATTCCTTTAATGACATATTTAAATGAGATTAATTTGAAATTATAGTAGGAATACCAAATTAAAAGACAAAGGGATAAAATATAAAAGAAAAAGAAAATACATGGTTAATATCAACTTCACAATAATTTTTATTTTGGTTCAAGAGTTTATTTTATTCATTTTGTAGTTACTCAACAAAAGAGAGGAGAGGGAACTCATTTGAAAACCTATAGGAGAGAATGGTCTTTTGGCCACAATCCAACCACTAAAAAGGAAAACCTTTGGTGTCTATAGGTTTCTCTTTTTGAGATAGGTTCATTAGAGGTGGATTTTTCTTGAGAAGGAAGGAAAACATGGTTTGATTTTTATTTTTTAATTTTTTGAGTGAATTTTAGGTGTTTTAGGGTTTTATGGTGAAAATTGGTTAAAAAACACATTTTAGGGCAAACCCTCTTGATTTTATAGCCACCACAATAGTGACTGAATTCTAAGCTACTCAATAGGTGACTTCTCACTTAATTTAAAAAGAAAAAAAATTATCTTCTTAGAAAAAAAAAGCATCAGCATAACAAAGTTTTGTTTTAAGGTCATGCACATGGACCTAGTCCAATAGCGTCTAACATTTTTAATTTATTATTTTCTATTTTTTTTAATTAATACCCTCTATAGAAAAACAACTAGAAGTTAATGTATGACCGTAGTACTAAAAAATGCAAGAGGCTTCAATTTTTGGCTTGAATTGACTGGTATCAGGCTAGGAAACCTCTTAAAAAGCTCCATCAAGTAAGCATCAATCATATGCCTGTTGAATTTGGGGTTTTAAGAAAAACCTTTTTTTTGTTTATTGAGATTATTTTCAGTGATATGAGAAATCATTGCTTGTAATGTTTTTGTTATTTTTATGATTTGTAAAGGTCATTTAGGTGTTCAACTGATGATTGCCATTCCAACTATAGAATGAAAAGATCATTTAACTCATCATTTTCTCCATCATGAAGTCAAAACTTTCAAGTATGATGCTGAGATTTGTAATTATAAATTTCTTTACCAAATAAATTTGACAAGACATTTTAGAGAGCTAACTTGTTTCTTGATTTAGTGGATTGTTATGCAATTTTTTTTTTGTTGGATGTGGTTTGTTGCTTGGTTTTCTAAATAATGCTAAAATTCATTTTCTAAGTCCTAAGATTTCAAAAATGAGATCATAAAATGACTCCAGTTGGAAATAGTCTTTACCTTGAAGGAGAAAACTTTGGGATTAGGAAAAGATAAAGGAAGAGAGTTATCAAGGGTTTTTTTATACCAAAATATTATTGATATGGATGTCTATAGACCAAATCCAGAAGGTATTGCTTTTGATTAAGAATTGGACTTCTTTTATTGAGTCATGTCTTTTAACATGATAAGGACTTTTTTGATCAAGTATATGACACTTTGATGCTCACATGAAAGTAAAGTTTTATTTATAACTTTTTATTTTGGAGAAATTGTCCACAAAAGACTCTCAATATCAAAGAGATATACTACTAAGTAACGATATAAATTGTCCTTTTATAAAAGAAAAGATTGAAACTGCAACTCATATTTTACTTTATTGTGAGATGATTTAGAAGATATAATCGCAAGTTGTAAATTGGTGGGATGATAGTTGATCTTACCTCAATTTCTAGATGATTTTGTTTTAATATGGAATGCTATGGTACAGGGATCTATGCAAAAAATAAAATAAATTGGTGTAGTGTTTGTTCTTTTTTAGTATAATTTAGCACTTTAAAATGCTTGCAATTATTTATTTTTAATGAGAAAAAAAAAGACTAGGATAATGTGTATTATTCCTTTTTCATCTGGTTTCAATTTTAAAAACACATAATTATAGGAATTTATGTTATACTAGATTAGATTTACTTTGTTCACTAAATAGTCTTTTTATATGGACTAATATAATAAGTATTAAAAGTGATTCTTCTTAAATACCCCTGTTATAGGTATACTAAAATGGAATGTAAACACTTATTCAAATGACAAACCAAGCCTTTCATAAATTAATGAGATTTTTATAGATTATGAAGGGGGATTTCTTTGTATTTTTTCTTGTTTCACTGAAAAATATGAAATCGAATGAAAGTCTTAATAATTTAAAAAGCTATATTTTTTAGTATTGATTATTGCTATGTTTCTACAAATTAATAGATTGTAGAGTGAGATTCTTACATTGCCATTACTTAGATTAAAAAAAATAATGCAACATGACTTTTGTGCTTGGAAACTAAATTCAATAATATTTTCTATACATGCAATAGGCTTTATTATATGTGTTTTGATCATGTTCCTAAAAAGAAGAATCTTGTTGTAAATTATTTGGCCAATCAAGAAGTTCTTAGAAAAAATGACTTGGTTGCCTTGTTTTAACTTATTTATTTAGGTTTATTTGCTTGATTTTGATTTTAGTTCTAGTTTTGTCCGTAAGTTTTCTAATTTTTATGAATTTGTTTTTATATTCTTCTCTGTGTTAAGCTATGTTTTTAATGAATAAAATAATTGATTAATAAACCTAATGTATTTCATAAAAAAGGATCCAAAATAACTTTTTTCATAAATTTTAAAATCACCATTTATTTATTTTTACTTTTTGCACTTTGATTATTTTTTTTGGTTTTGTTGTCCTTTGATTATTTCACTTAAATTGGCCCTCAATTTAATCCTGAAATAGCGCAAAGGATGAAAAAAACTTTAAACAATGAGTCCATAGTATTTTAAGAGAGGATCTACAATGCAATGCAATTTTGCACAATGAATCTTCCATTTTTTTTGGCTATATATATATATAAATTGTAATATACTTTTCCTTACATAATTAAAATAAATATATTTATTGGTGAGTCCGAGCTTTAACATTACCGAACCTAGCGTTCATGATAGGTGAGCACGATTTCTTTCTCGTTTTGTTTTGTTTTATTTACGTTGAATATCACCTTACCAATAAATATTATTACCAAGAAAACTAAAACTGTTGTTGTTGGCTTTACTGTGCAGCCAGAGATAATCCACTTGCGGATTGTAATAGTGCTAGAAGATAGAGATGGGAGCTCCCAAGAAAACTAAGTTAAATATTACGAAGAAATTATTATAAATCAAGAGATATTTTACTATAAATTATAATAATAGTTTTATATTTAATTTCTTATTATATTTTTTTATAGATTCTTTTTATTGTTTATATTTTTTTTTCTCTTTTTCTTCTAACAATTAAAATACATAATTATTCTCTATTTATTTATTATTTGATATGGTCAAATAAAAATTGCTAGATCCAAACACCTTGGATTTGATAAATACACTAGACTCAATGCTTTTAGGTCTCGCATGACCTCCAAATCTAATAGCACATAAAAAATAATTTTTTAAAAAATATTAATTATAATTTCTATTTAAAATATTTCAAGTATAATTTAAATATTTTTTTTATAAAAATAAAAAAATTTATAAACAAATTAATTAGGATTTCAAATTATGATACTTCAAGGGTTGTTTAATTTTTTTTCTTTATAAAGATAGAAAAACTTTATACAAAAAATTATTTAGGATACATTAAGGGTAATTTAATTTTTTTATAAAAATAAAAAATATAAAAAAATTAATTAGTATTTCTGTTTAAGATATTTTAAAAATAGTTTAATTTTTTTATAAAAAATAAAAAAATTGTAAAAAAATTAATTAGCATTTTGGTTTAAGATATTTGAAAGGGAGGTTAAATTTTTTATAACAAATAAAAAAATTAATTAAGATTTCTTTAGAATAATTAAAGAATAATTTAAATATTTGTTGTTAAACCAAAGTAGCTTGAGTCTTGACTACCAGATTTAAAAGTATCTTATGTTTAGTATTGTTACCGGTTTTAATGTCTTGTGTTTAGTATTGCTGTCAAATTCAAGTATCTTAGACTTTACATGGTCGCTAGGCTCAAGTCTCTTGGATCTAGCATGCTATGAGACTCAAAACTTATCTTGGATCTAGCATGCTATGAGACTCAAAACTTATGTGTTTATCATGCTCGTTATACATAATATATTTAAAATATTTTTTATATTTTTAAAATATTATTATTAATTCACTGTGAAATGCAGACTAATATACTAATAATTACTAAACTTGCTTGGATAAATTTACATCAAAACTCAATGCTAGTCTACGATGGAAAATCATTGATTTTATTAAATATAAATAATTTTATATAAATTTAAATAAAAAATTAAAAAAAACTTGTTATTATAAAGTCTCATCGAATAAAAAAAAAGAATTGTTTATCTAGACACCTTATGATTGGTTTAGCCAATGATTTGTTTTTGTTATTATTTTAACAAGTATTTGAAGATAACTATTGGCTGTAAAATCTGTTAAAATTGTTTGGAAATATAATAATAATTATTTTTAAAATATTTTTTATTTAAAAATATATTAGAATAATATTTCTAATAACTAATATATCAAAAAATTATAAAATATAAAAAAAAATTATTAAATTTTTTTTTAATTTCGATCATTCTCTTTGCGCTATAATCCTAAACCGGCGCTTAAAAAAAAAAGGAAAAAGAAAAGATGGCGGGAAGGATGAGAAAGTGGCACCCATGTCAAGTTGTATATAAATGACCACAGGCTTCTTTGAGAAGCTAACATCGAAAATTTATGATATAAACAGAAAACGCAACAGCAGAGGCTGTGACAGAGAGACATAAAAATGTATGGGAGCAGCCAATTCGATGGAAGCGCCGCAGCCTTCATGGGCGGCGGATTCATGCCTACTCAAACCGCGCACCCTCCTTCTGATTCCTCCTCCATCTCCAAAGTACCTTTTCATTTCTCTTATCTTTTTACTCAGTTGTACTTTGATCATCAAATAAATTGAAAATTTCCTAATTTTGTTGTTTAAATGAACGGTAGATCAGGGTTTTGGTTTATGCTTTTCCTGAAACTAGGAAAATTAGCCATACCTTGTAGTTCTTGGTAGCATAAGAAGATTATTAGGGTTTTATTTGTATATTTTTTTTTTAATGACAGAATCGGGAGGCGCGGGGCTTGTTTCCCCTGACTGTGAAGCAGATAAGCAACCTAGCAAGTAATGATGAATCTAATTTCATCATTGATGGTGCTGAAGTTAACAATGTAATGTTTTGTTTTTATCACACTAGTAGGACTTGGGTTCTCTTTCTTTCTTTCTGTCGTTCTTTTTTTTTTTATAAAAAAAATGGATTATGAGGTTTTTCTATAAAAAAAATTGTTTAGGTTACAATTGTGGGGAGGGTATCCCACAAGGAAGACAAGGCCAGCGAGTACACTTTTTTAGTTGATGATGGAACTGGACAGATTGAATGTACCAAATGGTGAATTTCCTTTCAATTTTGTTGGTTTTTTTAATAAAAAAATTCCATGTCGGCGAATTGCACTGTGGGGTTATTTAGAGTTCCATTTGATTAAGTTGTGTTTAATGTTTAAATTAGTAATATTGTGGCTATAATGCAATTTTTTTTTCATGTTGTACAGGGTTCAAGAAAGCTTAGATACAGAACAAATGGGGGAAATCTTGTATGTTTTGTACCACACTCAGACTATGCCTACTTGCCCTTTCTTAAAATTCTTGTTGCTTATAGCTTAATTGATTAATTAATTTTCTTTGTCAAGTATAATTTTCCACCACGTCATGTTTTTCACTGAAAAGATTGTGTGCATGTTGGGCTGTTGAGGTTGTGTGAGGAAAATAAATGGAAGCTGAGAATTTTTTGCATGTTGGCTTGGAATGGAAATTGCTGGTGTAGGATGCCAAGTTTCATTTCGATTTCCTTCAACCTCAGCAGCCAAGATGAGCATGAAAGATTATTCCTGAACTAATTGTTTAACACCTAAATAGATTTTCAAGTGACCTCATCTTTTTACATTTAAGTTAATATGTTTGATACTGTTTTAATTACCTTTACTGTAGAGTTGGCATGTATGTTCGTGTTCATGGACACTTGAGAGGGCTGCAAGGCAGAAGGTTCTTGAATATCTTCTCCATTAGGTATGTATTTGTATTTCCTTTTCTTTCATCTGTTTATTTTTTCATGAATACGGACAAGGTAGACCTGCAACCCAGCACAGAATGCCTGTTAATCTATAGTTATTAGGTTGTTGTTGGATAAGGTATAGGCCCATAAATTGGCTACATGCTGTTTGATTATTTTATTTCTTTGTCAGTCATCTTTTGAAATCCTATATGTTCTAATTACTATTGAGGTGTCTGGTTAACTTGCAATTTAAATTTTTTTAGTTACCTTTATTTCTTTTTTAACTGCACAACTTACTTTATGTAATAATTCTCAAGTCATTACATAAGTTTTTCCAGACTATCCCTATAAGGATGCTACTTAAGTTTTATTTCAAAGTTTTATTACCAGGGAAAAGTTCTTTCCTAACCTCAGGGAAGTTGCTTTGGAAAAAATAGGAGAAGCTGCAATTTGATTCTTTTAACGATAGTTTGGAACTATCCTTCTGATTTATTAGGACTAAGGTGGGTCATTCTAAGGGATGTGTTGACTTAAATTTGCACTAAAATGTTGTGTTCTTGTTATATTGAATGCACAGAAGAGCAATAGTATTTTAAGCAAACTGTTTTACGTTTGCATTTCTTTGAAGATAATACCCATATTGTCTTACTTATAGATCTTCTGATATTTTTATCTAATGGATTACCCTTCAATCTTATTCAAAGAAATTTGTAGGCAACCAGTTACTCATTGACTAATCATATTTTTTTGGTGCCAAACATGGAGTAAAGATGATTTATTTTTGTACAATTTTGGAACCAGCATCCGAGTCTCTTTGTACAAGTTTGATCTTGTGCATATTTCACCCCTTTTGCCAGCCTTGCTCCTTTTTATGGATCTGCAGTCATTCATTTTTACAAATACAAGCTATTTTCATGCATTGCATGTTATGGCAAGCAGAAAACAACAAATTTTAAATTGACTTGACTTCACTATTATTTTCTTGCGTCTGTTAGCAGTATGTGTATATCTGAATCAGGAACTGTATGAGAGAAGTCAATTTGTTAATGTTACTTATTCTCAAATCTTCAGTTGCAGCATTTGTTTCTTGTAAGAGAGTTGCAGTGCTTCTGGATAAAACAATGCTGTCTGTTGTGTTGAATAAAGTGTTGTTAAAGGCAAAAGGTGATAAAGGCGCCAAGCCTGTAAAATGCCCTAGGTGCTTGCTCAAATGAACCAAGGCGATATGCTATAGATTAAAAAAAGTGTATAATATTATATTATATAAATCTAAAATTTATATCTCCCCAATTAATATTAGATCATTAGAAAATAAAAATAAAAAATAATATACCATAACGTGGTCATATAAAGCTATATTTTTCTCTCATAAAACAAAATAAGATAATTTAAAGTAGTAAGTAGCCAAATAGATTAAAAAGCATACTTAAATATCATCATTTTTATTCATTAATCTTCAAAAACATCTTCATCCATGCTTTCTTGTTATGTACTTGTGTTGTTGTTTTCTGACTCTGTTCAATGCAAAGTTTGGTTGGTGTTTCTCTTCAAGCATCCTTCCTTGACATGACTGCATGTCTCCCACTTTAATTATTATTTTTTAACCCCAATCTTTGGTTTTTACAAAAATACCCTAAGTTGTTTCTTGTGGTAAATTAAAAAATGGACAAATAGGTCTAAACATAAATCAGTAAAAAAAATCCAACAGAAAAAGAAGTATTTCAACTAGGCACTTGCTTTAATGCCAACTCATGAGGTGCTTCATTGAAATTCATTGCATGAGGCTAATAAAGGTGTTGTGGACTCGCTTTGTCTAGAGTGCCTAGGCTAACTTGAATGCATGACTTTTCCCCATCCATCTGTGTACTCTTCCTTTACTTGAGAGATCCTAACAAATATATGTACTTGAGAGGGTTTATTTTCATTTTTATTGCAATTATACTGAATACTAATTGAGTAGCAACTCTGTTATTGGCGAACTCAACCCATCTTAAGCTGTGTGGTTAGTTGTCTTGATTGAGCAATTTTGCATTTCTGGTCTGAATGCATGGGCTTTAAATATTCTTAGCATGGTATTCTCTGTAGTTTGCTGTCAGAAATGGTGTTTCCATTTTAATTCTCTAGTGGCTGACTGTGATTGCTGGTTTTGAATTTGGAGTCTAGGCAAAAGATGACAAACTGATCGTTGCACAGTACCACTTCAACACTATTCTTTTGGCCCTCAGAACTTTCCCTCAATGTTTCACCTTTTAAAAATCAAAGTAAAATTATTACATTTTCACTTCTAAATATCGAAGTGGCATTCTTTTGTTTGTTAGTATTAATATCCATTGACAAGAGATTCCCTTTTTGGACTTCCTTTTTCATAGCTTAATTTCATGTATCTAATTAATGAAAAACTGCCTCTTCTGACAAAAGAAAGCTATCATGGTTACAATTGTTTGTCCTGTTTCCTAGTTGAATTATTTGTCTGAATAAAACCTCCAGCATTTTGTGTTATTTTTCTGACTATTAACGTGACTATTCTCTTGTAGAGTCTTTAACTTCAGACTTTTTGTGTGGTTTTCAGGCCTGTTACTGACTTTAATGAGATTCCAGGCCATTTCATTGAGTGCATATATGTCCACTTCTACAATACCAGGTTACAGGTATTGGTCTATTTATTGCAATAATGCTCTAGTTTTTTTCAGTATGGTTTTGTAATTGATATGATACAGTAGCTTTGATTGTGCACCACATTTTCTCACTGGATATGACCTCATACCACTAAATTCAGGGTGTCACTTCTCAGCCCCCAGTAGCAAATTCAACAAGTATCCCTTTAAAGGGATATCAAACTGCCCCTCCATATCAAGTAATCAATCTCATCCTGAGAATATTGTTTGGCTGACTTGTTGAGTGATCTTTTTATTGGTGCTCAAATTTTCTTCTTTCAGTCTTCTGAGTATTCCAGTGCTGATGGACTGAACAATGTTAGTCAGATTATATTAAATTTCTTGCAGCAACCTGCATATCTGTAAGTTACATTTGATACCCTGAAATTCTGAAGTGAAACTTTTATTTTAATGAATGTTGCTAGATGAAATATAACACAAACCATTGGATACATGTGACCCACAGATGGGTGTCAGGGCCACATCCAATGGTGCTGGGAATTCATGTCTTTTTTTTCATTAAACATGGCACTACTCAACTCTGCAATGAATTTTCTTGTCTTCATAGTGTTGACCTCTCATTAAGCTCTTTTTTTATATATCTTCTTCTATCTGCTGTTGCGTATTCAGTTTAACCTAGCACATCATATAATAATTTGGATGTGTTCCCTAGTTATTTATTTATTTATTTTTTTGAAATCTTTAATTGAACACTTGAACTTGCGACCAGGAAAATCTATAGGCAAGTGGTCAGCTGGTCATATCTACAATAGGGTCCATGATAATTTATAAGGGGAGAATAGCTATAGCCTTTTGGCAACTTTCAGCAGCTACTAAAACTCCTTTGTTTACCCCTGTTTCCTGTAACGCACCACTGCTTGCAAATATTAACTCTAGCTACAATTTGCAAGAAGCAAATAAAAAAACATAGAACATGCCATTCCCGTGAACCAGCTTGTATAAGGTGGTCAAAAGATGACTGGATAGAGAACAGAAATTAGTATGCTTATCAATATGCTCTGCATCCACAATACCATTTACTTGATTAATTACATGTAATTACAGATTATATATGAGCTCTCCAATGCTTACTTAGGGCATTGTAATAACGTGCAGTGGAACATGATTTTCTCAATGTTCTGTTTAACCCACTATTAATAAAACATAGAAGTTTAAATAAGATGATTCGTTTTGTGGTTGATTTATAAAAGATGAATAGTTAGTTCATCCAAAGACAATATTCTGCACTCTTGTCTGCACAAATGTGCAGGCAAGTTCTTGTGTTTGTGTAATAGGTGCAAATTATACTTGAACATGTCTGTATGCAGACATGCATCCTTTTCTGGATGTCAACAACATTTGGTCCTTGATGAGATCTTAGACTCTGTGTACTTTGATTCGGCACTCTAAAGTTTATCCAGTAGTCAACCTTTATTGTTATTCATGTATTTGCTGCATGCTCATTATATGTATTTTGGGAACTTTGACCCGTCGTGATCTTCAATTCTCTAGGAACACCGAGGGAGCTCACTATGATGTCATTGCCCGTCAGCTAAACATTCCAGTGAATAAGCTCAAGTCTCTTTCTCCCGCTCCCTCCCTTATGTGTAAGCTTTCAGAGAGGAATTTGCTGACATCCCCTTCCTTGCTCTTTGACAGGGAAGAACTACAGATGCTGGTTGACAATGGCCTCGTTTATACAACAATCAACGATGATTACTATAAATCTACTGTTAATGCCTGATATCTTTATATGTTTTGCTAATGGTCATGCGGCCTTGGCAGTATTTGGAAAAGTAGCACACTTTGTATAAGGTGTGTCCATGGAATGTGCTTCCGTTTGTTTATATGAAATGAAGGTAGAGTCCTGCTGTTATATAGCATATTATAGTTATGTAGAGCCCGTTTAATCTCCTTGGTACGGTGACATTGCCAACGGTCCAGTAATCTTCCATTCTATCGTACCCAATGAAGGGCAAAGGATGCAGTCTCGTGCTCAAGTCCCAGCTTTGTGAGCTGTCAGTGTGTTTGTATGAGAAAGCTTCCATTGCACAGAAAATTAAACACGAGTAACGTGGAAGAGGTAGGTGGGTCCTGAGAACACTAACCCATTTGTTTCTGCTGGGACAGGCAGAACGCGTTTCTGGAAGGCCGCACGTGTGAACCGATAGGGTTTTTCGAAATCACGTGCGCTAACAATACAACAGCCTGCAGCCCTGCCCCGGCAACCGAGCTATTTGTCTGTAATTGAGAGAGGGCACGTGCACTAGCCCTTAATCTTTGACCATTCTCAGATCACATTGTTTACAAGCAACTTATTTAATAACAGCGGGTTACAGCCTGTCTTATTGCAGTTGTTAATTTTGCCCAAGTAGACAACGACTATGAGAGCTTCCTTTATTCCCTCGGCCTGGCGGTAATTGTAGAACCAAGGATGGGTAAATACATGTCTTACAAAAAAAGAAATAATAATAAATGACAAATAAGGTATATAGAAGGGTGATTATTTTTTGTTTGGTTTTTATTTTAAAAAATAACCGAGTTATTTTTAAAAAAATTAAAACTGAAACTGATTTGAAATGGATTCTAACCGATTAATGTTTTGGTTTTGGTTAATTTATGTCAAAAACTAGAAAAATCTATGTATAGAGTTTTTGGGCTTTTTGTGACTTCTAATGGGCTTTTGAAAGCCTTGTAAATGGTCTGAAAAGTGGGAGAAGATGTTGGAATGCACTGGATGTGAGGGAATAGTGGTGGCGCGTCATCGCCGATGGAAAAAAAATCTCATGGATCAGAATTTACTTCTTTTTTCTCTTCTTGTGCTGGTAGTGTTGTATCTAATTACCTACAAACAAGAGAAATCCACACAAAACAATCGATTTTATTTTTTGTTGTAACAATCTCGGTTTTTTTTTTTCTCTTCTTCATAGCCTCTGTTAGTGGCTCAAGGCATAGAGGTTTGGCTGAGTTGTGGTTTGTTTGAGGAGCAGCGTTGATTGGGGAAGGCATTGGATGAGGCTTCGGCTGGAGTTATAATTGTCGGTTGAGATGGAAGTTGGTGTGTGGTGTATCTCAACGTCGGTGGAGATGGAAATGGGTTTGTGTTGGTGGTGTTGTCACGGGTTGGAAAAGCAGGTGATGGTTGCGCTACTGGAGGATTCAATTTTGTTGATGATAGGATGAGAAAGAAGCGGTGGTGTTGGCGGTGTTATATCAATTAATGTTTTTGTGTTTTAAAAATATTTAAAAAATAATTTTTTTAATTAATTTTTTTAATATTTTTAAATTATTTTGATATATTAATATCAAAAATAATTTTTAAAAAATAAAAAAAATATTTTAATATATTTTTTAATAAAAATTACTTTAAAAAATAACTATAACTATATTTTTTAATATAATTAACAGTTGTTTATCTTTAAGAGCCACTGTCACTTTAATTGTCATTTGGATCCGATTAAAGGTTAGGTATTTGTATATATTTTTTTTTTTTGGGTGAGAGGGGTGGCGATGACTGACTTGCTAGAGACCTAGAGTTAGAAAGCAATTTTTTTTAATTTACAATATTTATGGTTTTTTTAGTTTTGTTTTAATTAATTTGGTCTGGTTATTTTAATTTCAGTTTTATAAAACCAAATTAAAATGAACTAATTTTTTTAAAACTTTTTAATTGGTTTTTTTTTCATTTTATTTTTTACAATTTTCTTAATTTAATTGATTTTTTTTTTTGCCACTAGTTATATGCATTAGATATATGCATGGATGGGCCTTTCAAGCTAAACAATGAGGCGCTGCAAATTATGTGCATTTGAAAAATAATTCTCAACTTAAATCAAAAGATCAACATTTCTTCTTCTTCTTTTTTCCCATAAATTAGAATGTATTATTAAAGGTGCTAACTCTTCTCTTGTGTATTGGAATTTTAGGGTTTGTTTAGAATAGACCTAGTAATTTGCTTTTTTTGATTTTATTTATTTATTGTTAAGAATGTTATCTTGTGATTATCAAACAAGATTTAGATGCTAAGATTTAAATTCATTTTTCCCGTTACATGTATAAGTAATGGGGAAAATTATTTTTATATAATTGCTTTAATTAATTAAACTGCAACCCACGAAAAATAATGTAAATGGGGTCTCCTTTCCATTTTTGTAGAAGATTCTGTCATGATCAGTAGTAGAAAGGCATAATTGAGAACCAGATAAACAGTACAGTGCATATATATATACATATACAAATTTTAACCTAAAATTATAGTGATGTATTTTATGGCCACAAGGTATTAACAATCGGCATATAAAAGGGCAAGTTTATAAAAGGTAGTGGGTAAATGGATCCATTTTTTCAAGCCTGGGGCAACATAAACCTATGGCAACGAGTTCACAAATTTTGACTATGTCCTGTAACACTGCAAGAGTCTGTCAATCGGATGGCACAGCATGAGCATAACGAACCTACGAGGGTCCATGCACCTTTATCATCATACACGAACATACACCATTTAATTTAATAAAAATCTAAATAATGACAGCCATGGTTTCTGGCTAGAGAGGGAAGAGAGAGAGAGAGAGAGGATCCCTCCAAATAAAATACAAAAGATGTCATGTGAGTTGTGATCATGAACTAATAATAAAAAAATGCAAGCTGAGTGAACATGAGTAATGATTCGTTTCACTGACAACAAATGTTACTTTAAACATAGTTTGACCAGGAACGAAAAATGGCCTGGAATTTAAATATTTCCATCGTTAGCTAGCTTTTACTGTGAAGATGGGAACATACTCCCGCCGAATGCTCTGTCAATAATCTCCATTTTAACTTGGAAAAATACCTTCTTTTTGTGACTTTGCTTAGAGTAAAGGCATTTTTTGACACTATCATCTAGCCGGGTTTTGAGGCCACCTGGTGATATTACCTCATCTCTTTTCATGTGGGTTTTGCATGTCTTGCTATTTGGTTAATCAGCTAGGTGCTTTGTTGTTTGGTCTGTGTCTTATGAGTTACTATGAGACAACCCTTTGTGTTACATGTGGCCATAGCTTCCACAGTGGTAGAGGTGACAATTCTAGAAGTGATGGGATCTTGTTTCTTACCTAATTTTTATCGCCTTTATCATATTTGATATTTAAAATACAATTTGAATTGGATTCGCGTTACCTTATTTAGATAAGGATTATCGTGACAGAATGTTATGGAGTCTTTGGATCTGACATGGTAGCATTTGTGCTTGAGAAAAGCTTTAAAATCAAATTTCATCTCAAGAAAAATACATATTAAACTTTGAAAGATATAACTCAACTAGTTAGGTTCTAGATTTAGTTTTTAGAGGTCACCAGTTCGAGTCCTATAAATCTTAGAATCATTAAATAATTATATAGTCATTAACTTTAGAATCCTTAAGATTGGTCAAGGTACACACAAACTAATCTAGACACCTATATTAATTTAAAAAAATAGTAAAACACATACCATTACTTGAAATATGGTTCATTATTATAGCAATTATTGCATATGGTAATGCTAGACACATTGTTATGCAAGAATTCTTTTATGTTTGCACAATTCAAAAATATTTATTGTCCATTTTTTCTTCATCATCTTTTCTTTCTTTTTTCTTTCTTCTTCCTTTTTCCTTTACAAGTTGGAGCAGGTTTCTAACAAAATAGCATTTCCAATTAAAACTAGAGCTACAACACAAATGATTAGATAATTTCTATTTTATTCTTTTAGATTTAAAGAATCTCTAAAAGGCATTCAAGTATATGATAATAACAAAAATTATCCATTATATTACAATTAAAAAGTTTTGAATCTACTAGACTAGGAATCTATTTTCCTGAAATAATTAATTAGATAGTATTGCTGGAAAAAAAATAAAAAACGAGGTCCTATGAGCTGCTTGTTTGGGTCAACCTAGTGAGTTGGCCATGTTAGGGTTTTCTAAAGCCCTTTTTATATATTTTTCACATATTTTTTTTGTATTTGTATGAATATTTTCACACAATCCTATAAAATTGTTTTTATTACTTCATCACATAATTCATCACACAATTCAATAAATTCAAGTGATTTTATTGGACAACCTATATGACTTATCAATATCATCCCTTAAACTAATAAAAATTATCTATTATTATTCCAAAAAAATCTTTTGAAGGCTAAAAATAGTTATATCTCATTGCGATTGACCTTTATCCTTCTCTCATTAGGAAAGGTAAATGTAAGGAGTTTTCCATTTTATAAAAACTTAGTGATAATAATGAGATAAAGTATATGGGACAGGTACAACAAAAATAAAATCCAATGTATCTTCTTCACTCTTCTAACATGCTTAACAACTTAACAAAAAACTCAAACTGACTTAAGCATTGAACATTTTCTTTTACGGGTAACCCTAACCATAAAATACATGTCTAATCTTCTATAAATAAAGAAAAGCCCAAATATTCATTGAAGTTTTTATTAATTTCATTAGTGGTGTCGTGTATGATAACCTGAACAAAAACTTTATTTAGTTTTCTATCCCAAGTTTTTTTACTCTTGTTTTTACTCGTTCTTAATGGCTAACAACATAGAAATGATAGGGAAATAATTACAGACCTTTCACCATCTTCATCAACTCCAATTGACTTCCAACAAATCGTTCAGCAAATAAAAGCACTCATAGAAGCTATTTTGATAACCTAACAACAACTCAAAACTTTTCCCATCTATCCATCTCTAATCTTATAACAACTTGCTCCTTTAGCACTTCCTGCACACCAGTGGTTTAATTTCACAGAAGAAATTAAGCAAACAAAGAGGAGGAAAATAGGCATAGCACTTCCATCATTCTTAGAAGCAGATCTTGTTACCATGAGGATTGCTCTTATACAAGGTCACCAAAACAAGACCATTATAAATCAAGAGACAAGGCTATAGGTTACACCTTCGAAAACAACATTGTTCTCCATTAAATTCTCATTCTAGTAGCCTAGAGCCTAAAAAACCATATAGGGAAAAGGGTTGAAACAATAGAAACATCATATGACATATTATAGACTTTTAATTATGCCAAGATATGTTGAACACACGCCTCCCTAAAGACTTTATCATTATAAAGATTAATTTGGATAATTATGATGGTCTGTAATCCGAGAGAGTACACCTAAAATGTTAGAACTAACCTTGAATTGAGAATCTAGAATAACAACACTATGTGTAAAATTCTTCCCAGCACTTTTCACAGATCAACCCAAGCTTGGTGTCATAGTTTAGAACTAAACTTTGTAGTCGACTTTATTGATCCATGCCATAAGTTAGTTGTTTGTTTCAGTACTAGCATGCCTGAAAAGAAAAGCTCCACTAAACTTCTAACCATTACCCAACAACAAAGAGAAAACACCAAAGCTTACCTAAAAAGATTTAATGAGAAAACACCAATCAGTGGCGTCTATAATTACTCTTTTTAGGAATGATTGTATGCTTTACTAGATAGAAGCCTTTTCAATGTTAAGCAAACTATAAAGAATTACATTCGTGTAGAGGAAGCGAACATAAATAGGCAGGGGCATCCATGTTTTTATTGATAAAAAAGGAATCCCTAAAATATGACAAGCATCTCTTTTTTATGACACACAAGTATTCAGAAACAATCCCAAGGATCCTTTACGTTGTTGGTTAGGGTATCTATAATTAATGACAACTACTTTGAATGCAACAAGTATAGAGATGCTAATCATAATCAAAGGAAATAATAATGTACAATATCCATTACCAGTGAAGGGAGATGTAAGAAAGAGAAATTCAAAAAAATATTGCTTATTCCATAAAGATAGGGGACATGTCACAAAGGAAAGTTACACTTTTAAAAAATAAATGAAAAGAGTTTATAGCTAAAGGCTATCTCTAGAAGCTTATGAATAGAGAACCAAATCACAATAAAAAACCAGTAGAGGTCCTAAAGTTGCCAACAAATCTCTCTTGAAAATCAATATAATTTTAGGAGTAATCTCAGTTGGTGGAGATTATAATGGAAGTAGAAATACTACAGGAAACATATGCTCATGTTAAGAAACCAAAATCTTTATCATGAACTCATTACGTTTACTCATGAAGATAAAAAAAAGAGTTATATTTTCTTCATGAAGATGATCTAATTATCTTTATTGTCCCGTGCAACTTCAATGTGCATAGAGTGCTTATTGATGATGAAAATGTAGTGAATATCCTTTCAAAAGATGCCTTAATACAAATAGGTGTGGAAACTACTAAGTTGATTTTAGTATAAACATCACTGATATAGATTAAGGGGAGAGGAGTGCTAGTGGAGGGAGTTTTTGACTTTCTCGTGACCATGGGCACCTACCCTAAATGTCTTACATTCAAACAGGCCTTTATGGTGATTGAAATATACTTGGAATATAATTTTATCTTAGTGATGAATAACTACTATAATCAACACTAAGTATTTAGTAATGAATTTTCCTATGGATAAGGAAGTGGTCACTATAAAAAGGAACCAATTAATCTTTAAAAAATGTATCATAACATGTTTAAGGAACAAAAAAACACATTGTGGATAAAATAAACATCGCTAGTTAAATAAAAGATTGATGTGAGGAAAAGAGCTATTAAATAATTGAAAAAAAGTTATCCTTCATAAAGATGCATTCACTAAGATCGGGTCAATTTTACATGTCAAATTAGAACACTTATAGAACTTCACGACCAGAAACATAACTTTGCATTTGCACCATCCGATATGTTAATTATCCACCTAGAAGTTGTCTGTCATTGACTAAATATGAGTTTGCTTTTCTCCCCAGTTAAAAAAAAAATTGAAGGAGAAAGACAAAAGGTTATTTAAAAAAATGGACGAGTTTTTAAGAGTTGGTTTCATTTGAGAAGTGATATATCTAGATTGATTGGCTAATGTAGTTATGGTAAAGAAGTCCAATGAAAACTAGCATATTTTTATGAATTTCATTAATCTCAACAAAGCTTATCCAAAAGAAAATTTTCCCTTGCTTAAAATTGATAGGCTAGTAGACTCAATAACTGGGTTTGAATACTTAACCTCCCTGATGCCAATTATGGGTATAACCAGATACTTATATATCCAAACGATGAATAAAAGATAATTTTTATTAGTGATAGAAGGATTTTTTTTCCATTAGGCTATGTCATTTAGCTTAAAAAATCCTAATGCAACTTATCAATGCATCGTAAACAAAGTCTTTAAAAAATATTTTGGTAGAAATATAAAGGTGTGTGTGGATGCCAAACTAGTTAAAAATATGACCTTTGACGAGGATCTTCTAGACATGCAAGAAGTTTTTTCTATATTACATGCATATCAAATAAAGTTGAATCCATAAAAATGTATTTGTATGATAAAAGGAGAGAAGTACCTAGGTTTCTTGGTTAGTAATGAAAAAATCAAGCCAAACCCAAAAAACATCCAAGTTATACTAAACATGACTGCATTGTAGTGTAAGGAGATGACAAAAGCTTATTAGAGGGCTAATAACTTTTAACTTCATCTCAAGCCTAAGAGAACGTTGTCTACCTTCCTTTAAAACTCTGAAAAACATTTCCAATTTTAAGTGGACCCCTAAATTCTAAAAGGTCTTCGAAAAGTTGAAAGTTCATCTCTCCTCTTTAAAAGTCCTTTTGTAACCATGAAAAGGAGAAGATCTTTTCTTTACCTTAGGGTTGCAGACCTCATAGTAAATATAATGCTTATATAGGAGGAAGAAAAGGTTCAAAAGCCTATTTATTACACAAGTAAGGTCTTCCACGATATTGAGACCAAGTATATAAAGGTCGAATAACGCCACCCTAACTTTGACAGGTGCAATAAGAAAACTAAAAGCTTACTTTCAGGCACATCAAATGGTCATGTTAACAGACTAACCCATTAAATAGATTCTCAACAAGCTTAACCTATTAGGGTGTTTAGTAAAATAGAAGATAGAGTTAAGAAAGTATGACCTAAACTACCAACCTAGACCAGTGATCAAAGTGTAAACCCTAACAAACCCTATTTTAAAATGCTCCTTCACAAAGTCACCTTTAAAGAAGCTGGAGAAAAAATGAAACTTCACTTCTAACCTCCTTCTCATCCATAGGTACTATATATTGATGGATTTTCAACTATAATTGAGAGTGAAATAAGAGTTGTATTGACTAGCCCTGATGGTTAGGTTTACAAATATGGCCTTTATTTTGAGTTTCAGACCTCAAACAATATAGTTAAATGCAAGGCCTTTCTAGCTAGGTTGAGCCTAACAAATACTCTTAATAGATACCTTCTCTAGATAACAATAATTTTCAAGTTATTGTGAGACAATACAATGAGGAATTTAAAGCCAAGAAACCTTTCATGGTCCAATATCTATGCAAGGTTTTGATCCACCTCTACTTTAAAAATATCATGAAAAGTTAGTTCCCATCTTTAAAATCATAAGAGAAGAAACGACAAAGCCGATATATTTTCAAAACTAGCTAGTACTAGAGCAATCGAGCTTTCAATTAATATGTGGATTAGGGTGTTGAAAAAACCTAGTATAGAGGAGATTAAAAAAAAAAACAATAGCTACCATATAATTGATAGAATAAGATAAAAATTGAAGGATTTCTGCTTATAATATATCTCAATATAAGAGAGCTACTAGTGGATAAAGTAGAAGCAGTTAGGCTAACAAGATGTGTAACTGGATATTATCTCATTAAAAAAGATCTATTTAGAAGGTTATTCTTTGTACCTTTGTTAAAATATTTATCTCCACATGAAAGCAAGTATGTATTGAGGGAAACTCGTAAGGGATATGTGGCAACAGTAAGACCTAATGCTATTGATTCATGATGGCATTAGGACCCAATGTTATTAGGGTCTAGCGGCAACAGGACCCAATGTTTCTTTCCTTCTTTTCTATCACCAGCACCCTTTGAAAGTCGCCTTACAATCATTCCTCTAGCAAAATCTCACCTGATTCTCTAACTTTCTTTACTAGAGAGTATGAAACTAAATCGTGTCTCTATGTCTTGGGATATAAGCAAAATAGTGATGATCATCCAAAGATTCTTAATAGGTATAATTAGAGGCTGGAGCATTAGGTATTTTGTCGAGTAAGCGATTGACTACTAGAGCCTCTAAAGTGAAGAAGAAGGTACTGAACATAGCAAAAATGTCTCAAAGAGACTGGGAGAGGCCGAAAAAGTCACATCGATTTATTTCTTATTTATAATATGAAAAAAATTCAATAAGAGAAAAAAATGAAAATATCTTAAAAGGACAAAAGAAAGGAAAGAATCTAGTTGTCGATGTAATAGGTGTTGCTCTACCATGCATTATTCATGGTGCTACTGTAGAAAATAGTTTATTTCAAGAAGGTGATGATGCAAATATATTTCATACTTTTAACCCAACTTAAGCATTTTGACATTTAAAAAAAATATTATTGACCCATTATAGAGCGGGGGCTGATATGCTAGCTATTATATTATTACGTAATAGTTATTTTTTAAAAAATATATATTGAGATCATATTTTTTTTATTTTTTAAAATTGATTTTTTATATCACCGCATCAAAATAATACAAAAACATCAAAAAATATTAATTTGAATTAAAGAAAAATAAAATCAAACTTGCTTTAATAAAGAAAACAAACATGTTTTAATAAAGAAATTGAACCTAACCTCAAATGAAAAAAAAATATCATCACCCAAATTTTGTACAATATAAAAAATGTCTCATCAATTTATTTTCTCTTTACTGTATGATAAAAATTAAATAAAAAATAAAAAAACTAAAAAGGTAAAAAAAATTAGAAATATTTGGCGGCCCAACCAAACCTAATAATATTGGGTCCAGCTGACAAGCCAAACCTAGTTGCTTTTGAAATAGAAAACAAAAATGACAATGCCTCAACAACACTTTTTGACTAAAAAATAGCAAAGGCAACTCCCCTATAACGCTATAGTGTCATCAACAATACAAACACTTTATGTTTATAGTGTGATTCATAGTATAATGAGTTTATGTCCATAATTAATATTTTTCCCATGTTTTTTAAAATATTGTATAATATAAACATTATTAGTTCATTTGTCAAATCAATATTATTGACTTTTGCATGTTTTTGGGCGGCATATAATGATATCAATGTAAAAAATATTTTATATTGTATAAGGATAGAAGGGTTTAAGCAATTTATAAATATTTTAATAATTTTTTAGTAGCACTTTTTTTAAAAAAAGGTTTTTTTTTTAATAAAATTCACTTTGATGCTATAAGTTTAAATATGAAACAAAACTTCTTGAGAGGCCAGTCATATACCGAATTTGAACCATATCATCATTAATAATTTTTTTATAAAAATATCAATGATATGTTTTCAGCTCTTAAACCTTTTGACTAAATAAGCTATGTTAATGCTAATATTCTATATTGGCTAAAAATTAAAGGACCGGACCAAACAACTTATAAGCTGGTTACTATTTTTCTTTTCAAGAGATGAATTTTTAGTACAAGATTTATCATTGCAATATGAATTTAAATGTGAAAACAAATTCTTTTAAAAGGCTAGTCGTGTAACAAATTTGTACCAATATCATCAATACCAAATTTATATTAAACACTTACTAGTTCAAGTCTCATAAACTTCAAAGCTATTGAGGATTTACATGGTTATTAACTTTAAGGTCCGTGCATGAAATTAGTTGATATTTGCACAAATTGACTCAAACATCTATATTAATAAAAAAAATTACATCAAAAATATATGAACAAAATTGAAAACGCTTACACCTAACTAAGAAATACCCATTCTCATGCTCTCCCATTTACAAATTTCCCATGAAAAAATCTTTTTTTTTTCATGTTGACTTCATAGTCTCTTATTTCTTATAATCTTTAATAGATGACAAATACTATAAAATATATTTTGTGAGTGTGTATATATATGATTTTTTTAATTAGCACAATACATAAAAAAATATTAATAGAATAATATAGTTAAAAAAATTAATGAAATAACATTGTTTATACATTGATAAATATGATATTTATATTTTGTTGCTATTGAGAATAACAACTTTAAAAAAAAAAATTAAATTTATAAGAGAGAAAAAAAAAAGAAAAAAATCTTAGAGGCGCATTAAAGTTTCAAACATAATATCACCGCTATTATTTGAAAAAACCTTAGAGATGTAATAAGATTCGAATATTATCACTGCTATTATTAAAAAAATCTTAATAAAATGAATCTAATAATATAAAAAAAATATTAATAACAATTTAAGTAGAATATACTTACTACTAAAAGATGAAAGATGATGAGTATCTTATTTATCTTTAGTGTTACGTGCAACTTACTTGAATTACTAGTTATAATATTTATTGATATCATTATATTTATATCTTTTTAATATTTCTGGAGACATCAAGTTGTAATTAAAATTTAAGTGTCTTTTTTATCTTGTTATCTATCTTATTTATTTAATAATTTTTATGTTGCTACTAGAAAGAATAACAAACTATAAATATTATAAAATGGCATTTACTAATTGCGGCTCGAGGGGGGAGCGGGTTAATGTATCTGAACCGAGAGGCTCCGCAACGCTACAATAGATTACATTACCCAGAAGAGCACCACCGCCCCTGGCACCGTCTAGGCACGACGTACTCGACAAAGAAAAGATGCTAATCAAGATCTTGTGTATTAAACCATGCCTGGCATCTTTGACACCCAGTTAACACGTGTGGGCACTGTGGTGAAAGATCTAATTATTATAACGCACACGTGTCCTGTAAGAGACATGCAGGAATATGGGTAGCCATTAGGAAAATCTACCTTCTCCCCTTGCCGAAACCCCTCAATTCTGCAATCCTCCTATTCCTGCGCCTGCCTTGGATCCACCTTATTCGTCAGCTACGTACGTGTCACCTCCGTGAGAAAACCATTTCCACGCGCATCTACTTTTTGTCTTCGCTACGCTTTAAATCCAAGATTGCGTACAAGAACATCCTGCCCTCTTATTTGCTCGAGCAAACCATTACATCGGACTGTGTTTAAGCCTAAGAATTAGCTGTTGTCTCTGTTTTTAAGACATATTGATAGTTTTATTGGTGGTCAATTTAATTAAGTTGAAAATTGTGTAGCATTTTCTAAGTTCTCGGACCGATGCTATAGGTAAATTATAAACATGATATTTATTGGATCTATCACTTGCAATAACCTTTATTATTTTTTATACAATCTCACCAATTAGTTTTTGAATTTTTAAAAACTAATAACTTGAATCAAAGATTATTTATCTAATTTTAAACTTTTTCTAATAGATATCTATCATATACATTTATTTAAGATGGTGAAGAAGTTAGCTCCATTAAAATAATAGTTCTTAAAATGACTATTTTATTGTAAAGATGATGAAATAAGTAGGTTCAATATTGACAAAGTTGAAAATTAATTTAAGAAAATAATTTTTATATAATTATAAAAATTAAAATAACTCAATAAAAATAAATAATATTACAAGACAAAACAATTACTTGGAGAAGTTACCTTTTTATTATGTAATTTATTTATTTGAAAATGGATTTTATTAAATAAAATATGCTTGTTCTTAGTGGTTGAGCCTTGATTGTTAATTTTTATATTAAATGCTTATTTATAATCATTTCTTATATTTATGACAAGATCATCAACAGTACTACTTGATAAATTATAATGTTCTTGCTACACTTAAAATTGTAATATGTGGTATATGAAAGGATACAATGAACACAATTCAAAAATTAAAATATACTATCAAAAACAAATTCAATCATTTATTTCAAATGAATCATAATTAACCTACAAAAACTAGCTAATAACTTATTATTTGTATATTTCTTTAAATTCAAAGTACCTCTATTTCTCAAATTTAAAAAAATATAATTCATAATCCAATAATTATCAAACACTTTATAAGTTGAAATATACTTCACCCCAAATTGTTAACAATTCCATACAAATTTTCTATAAATTTTCAATTAAACCATAAAATTGATAAAACAATAATTGGTGCCCACCTATCTACCTATTATTTACTCAATTCAAGAATAAATAATATCAATTAATACCCTAATTATTATAAATTACACATTAATTTAATTTTTCTAAAAAATTTTAACAAAATTTATAATTGATTAAAATTAATCGAGTCCCAACTAATTATCCATCATTTCTTCAATTCAGAGTCCCAACTAATTATCCATCATTTCTTAAATTCCAACTTATTAAACCAAAGTTAATACCCTTAATTATTATTATCAATTCCATACAAAATTAATTTCCCCTAAATTACCAATTTAACCTATAAAATTGTCACAAAATAATTGGTATGAGTTAAATTCCCATTATTTTTTCAATTCTAACACACTTAAGTTATAAAATCACATTCAATTTTAACAAGTGATAAATGAAATCTATTTTTTTTTCAAATCCCAAACAAACCCTAAAATACAAATTATACATTAACATAAAAAAATTATCATTATAAAAAAAGTAAAATACTTAAATATACAAGCAAATTACAAATACTACAAATAAATTTAAATAAACTAACTTAAAATATAAATGGGACAAAACATAAATAGATGAGTCTGCTTAGTTAATGAAGTGAAGCTTGACAAGAAATAGAACCAAGAGAGGAAAGCTTAGGCTTTTAGAGAGATGTTACGCTATCATTGTTGGGTCGTGGTGGATGAATTTGTAAAGGAGGGCTGTTAAAATTTTGAAATGGAGGGGGAGAGAGCTAGTATAATGAATTGAAAGAAGAAGATGAAAGGATAAACAAAGAGGACTATCAAGTTTTAATTCCTTTTAAAATTGCAATGAAATTTTCATAGGTAAGTTGACATGTCAGCAATGTCGATAACATTGTCTATGCAAAAAAAATTTATTTCATTATAATTTCTATATAAAATTAATAACAAAAATTCTACATCATAGTTTCTATTGGTAAAATACAATAGAATATTTTACATCAGTGTTTTCATTCCTTCTTTTAAAATTTTCTAATAATGATGTGAAATGTTTCACTATAACTGATTACATTTCATATCATAATTTATAATTCAAATATTTATTAATGAGATTATTGGAAAATTAGTTTTGTTTTCATAGGTAAGTACTTATATAGTAGTCATTTTATTTGTTTTGTTTGAAAAACAACTCATTTATTGATGAGATTATTGGAAAATTTTACGTGTTCACCTTTTAATTTATATGAATCTTTTATTCTTAAATATTTTCGTGTTTATCTTTTCTAACAAGTATTTTTATTGGTAATCAAGTGGATTACTGAATTTATTGGTTACCATGAGAGGTTAGCTAAATTGTTGATAATTATGTAAATTACTGAATTTATTTGGTTGACATGAGAGGTAGTTGGATTGTTGATAATCACCCAAGTAATAAAAAATACTGGTGTTGGAAAAAAACTAGAATCAATTATGTAAATTGTTGAAAAAATACTATAATAAATTTTATGAAGTGATAGTGATAAGTTAAAACCCTATATCAATAGAAAAAAAATATGAATCCATGTTTAATAAATTGAAATATTTAAACCATGGATTGAAATTTTTATTTAAATAATGATACATTTATAGGTATGTCACGGGCCATAACAACGTATTAGGTGTTAGCATGTTGTATGTATAGCTAGTTAGTTTAGTATTATAATTTGTCACCCACTCTTAATCTTTTGGGATTTTCTTGTAATAAAGTGTGTATTTCATACTATATAATTAGTGAACTTACAATATAGAGATTATGGACTCTTAAAATAGTATAAATACTTATGTATAATCTTTAGGTTAGCATGTTAACTAGAAAAAAATAAAAAAATAATATTAATGTCATGTGTGTTTATTTTGAATGTTTGATGTCAATTTTACAATATATATGTAGTAGTAAATTGTAGTTAAGCTTATGTATTTATTATAATTAAAAGTTTTTTAATATTAAGAAATACTATGAAAGTAACGTGGGAATGTGATGTGATTCAAGATGATTGGATCAAGACCAAGAATGAGAATTGAATATATAACTAAAGAATTATCGATAACTTGGTACCTTAAAATTAAAGGATACTTTATTAAATTTGTGACAGAAATTAATATATAGAAGAAACAAATTCCTAGTTTATCAAAGAGTTGGATTTTATCTTGATATACATGTAATTGAATTTAAGAATGTTACATCAATCTACTGAGAATGTTAGTTATTATTTTCACCAAGTACTTAGAGCTCTAATAACATCTAAAGATCAATCTTTAGTTCAACTAAATGGTTCTAAGATCCCATCACATGTACTTAATAGTTGAGGAAGATTTTATCTATACTTTAAGGTAATTTATTATATAGATATATTTATTTTAACAATATTGATGGAACTCGTGTAATCAATCTTATTATTATAAATGAATTTTTTTAGATTTGTATTGGCATTACAGATGGAACACATTTTTAAGTTAAGGTTTCCAAAGAAGATGTATCAAGGTGTAGAAGAAGGAAAAAATTTACTACAATGAATGCATTGTTGCTTGCACTTTTGACTTGAAATTCACATATATTTTCCTAGAAAGGAAGGGTCAGATTCATACTCAATAATTCTAGATAATGTTTTAAATAGAGAGGATAAGCTAAATATTCCTAAGGTATTTGTTTTTTATACATATTTTTAGTAGTGAATTAAAAATGTTAACTAAAGTTTTTAAAGTAATTTTTCTTAATTGTCTTTTTAGGTAAATTCTACTTAACTGATATTGGATATATGTTGAGATCGAGTTTTATTACTTCATAATAAATTTACTCAATATCATTTGAAATGATATTTATGATTTTCTCATGAGAGCACAAAAGAGCTATTCAACTTAAAAAAATTTTCATTGCATAACACAATTGAAATGATTTTTGGTGTTTTGAAGATAAGATTTCTGATTTTAACTGATATGGAAAAATATGATATGGCCACGGTATGTGAAATTATTTTATCTTGTTGTGTTTTTAAAACTTTTTAATGTAATTTGATTCGAGTGAAGAAGTTATTGGTCATGTTGATAAAGACCTCATGAATATTAAGTGTGAAAGTGAATTTATTTATGGAGGAATTGATAAAGATGAAGATGGATAAAGGGGGGAAATTATAAGAGAGATTATGGCTTCAAAAATATGGCATGATTATATATCTTGATATTAACTTATCTTTTTTACCATTTCTTTTACTAGGAACTTGAGTTTATGTATTATTTGTGTTTTATTCTGAATTAGTTGTTTTAAGTATCTTGAACTTGAGATTGAATGCTTAACTTTTGTGTATTTTTTTATAATATTTATTGAACTATTATTGTATTATTTTAGCTTTAAATTTATTTTTTTTGTTTATATTTTTTTCTTGAGTTATTTAATTTAAATAATGTGTTACATGATGCCATATATTAATATGTAGGTTATGGATGTGGATGATGTTATTAAGGTAAAAGATAGAAATGATGATAGTAGATACTTAAGATGGACCATAGATATTGATAAGATGATGCTTGAAATTCTTAGGGAATAAAAGAATAAGAGTTAAAAGAAAGATAAAGTTTTTTCTTCGTAAGCTTATAGGAAGGTGGTAGCTGAAATTAATGAAAGATTTTCTTTGAACATCTTTAAGATAAAAATGTTGAATAGTTTGAAAACTCTTAAGGAGCAAATGGTTTTAACAAAAGCAATTAACTTAAAAAATAGGATTGGATGGAATGACACTATCACAACATTTGAGGCTTTAATAAAAGTGTGAATTTTTTTATTAAAGGTATGAATATTATAATTCACTTGCCATAATTTTATTATTTATTTATTTATTATTTATAATTTCTTTGATTTTTTTATTGTTATAAAGTCAATCATAAGTTAAGACTTGTGCAAGGAAAGCCTCTTCATTACTTGAACATTCTTAGAGAAATATATGAGAAAGATATAGCAACCAAATCTCAAGGTGAGAGTGCTAGAGAAAAGATTTGGAGATGAAAAAGAAAAAAAGGAGATGGATATTGATGAGAAATAAGCAAATAATGAGATTTATTCGGAGAAAACTCATCCCTGTGATTGTGAAAGTGCTCCACCAATACTAGGAACATAAGGTTCATTAAAACCTACTCCATCATTATCTAGAACTTCATTTTTGAAATATACAAAATAAAAAGCACCAATAACAAGTGATTATTCTTTAGAATTTTAAAAAGATAACTAGTATAATAAATAGTATTGCATAAACTATTATGAATACAAATTGTCAAGTTTGGAAGTTGAACGAGATAATTAAAGCAACAAGGAAATTGGGATTAGAGGAGTCAAATATTTTTGAAGCAGTTGAATGGCTTGTAGATTATCCCAATTGCATTGAAATATTTTTTAAATGTTTGCAAGAGTTATTTTTTGAATGATCGATAAAAAAAACGAGTTAATAATATGTTATTGAGAAGTTTAAGTTAAGCATGAAAATTAGAATTAACATTTATGCAATTGTTAAAAACTTATTTTGTATGATGATATCTTTTGAATTATTAGAATTAAAAACAACGTGACCAACACGCTCTTCAAGTTGGAGTAGAGGAAAACTAGATCGGTTATTCAAAGGGACGCTCAGTGGAAGGTTTTTCTCATGCCACCGATGAGTGTATAAAAACGAAGTGCCCCAAATTTCCTAGTGGTGTAAGAAATACAAATAAAAATAAAAAGTGAAACCCCCCCAAGAGGCGCGAGTTGTCTTTTGCTCGCCTTGCCTTTTTCTTTCGTCTGATAATGATGAGTCAAAAAAAAAAAAAAAAGAGGGTTTATTATTAGAGACAAAGAAATGACACGCGGCACACGTTGGGACCGATTGTAATGATTCATTAGAATTAACACAAAGTCCCTTCCTTCACGGGTCACCGTGTCCCCTTTTCTTCCCTCCTGCTTCCCCACCTCCATACACCTATATATATATATATTAGAAATAAAAATCAGTAAGAACAAATTATTTTATAGATGTGATGGTAGGTCATGCAATAATAACTTTATTGATTGATGCAAATTTATAATTAAAATTAAATTAACAACGAGTAGGGGGAGGAGGTACTAATGATCTTGGGTTTATACTAAAGAAAATAAAAAATAAGTTATGTCAAGTTTGAATCAAGAATTGTAATATAAAAGCTATATATATATATATATATATATATATATGAGGTTATTTTGATCATTTAGATCAATTTGAAATATTTTTATTAATTGAGATTGTTTTCTATAATTTTCAAATTAGTAGAGGCTAAAATATAAAATTAAATAAATTATAGGGTCATCAAAGTAATTTTTTATTTTTAATATTACATGGACTCAATGATTTAATTTGATAAACTACATGACCTCAGTTATAATTACTCTATATTTTTTACAACATGTTTTCTAAAATCATGGAAAGATCATGTTAGTAAAATGCAAATTGTTAAATTTAAAATTTTATAAACATGATTTATAAGGATCTCATTCTTTGTTTTTTTACATATTATAGGTGTGCAATATTTTGTTTAACCAAATAACCAAACTAAATTAAAGTTTTTAATTCAGGTTTTGATAGTTTTTTTTTTCAACTTGTCTTTTTAAAATTAAATCATATTTAATTTGGTGGTTTTATTTAACTTTAGTGTTTAAAAATCTGAACTCAATTTTAACTGAAAACATATGAGTGTATGTATGAATACAATACTTTATGTTTTTTTTCATCTAGGTTCATTACTAAATAAATTATGTTTATGATTTATATATTATATTATTTGATTTGGATATTTGATGCTGTTTTATAATTGATTAAATATTTGGAATGATTTTTATGTTTTTTTGAAAAACAAATTGATGAAAAAAAAACTAAAATTTAGATATTTCAACATATCAAATAATATAAAATCTAACTCATTAACAAAAATGATATTCAAAAAACCAAGAATATGAACTTCATATCATTTTCTATATAAAAGATGAATTTATTTTCAAAACATGAAATTTTTAGTTCCAAAAACTAAAATAAAAATATTTTGATCAATATTTAATTTTAATTTTCTTAGATTTGGTTAACTGAAACCAAATCAAATTTATCAATACTAAAACCAAACCAAGTGCAAACCTTTTATTGTGAGAATCCTATGAACAATTTATGGTTGAGTGTTAAGACTTAAAACTTGTAGTTTGAAATCTTTAAATTCAAATATTAAGATAGGCGAGGAGATAACAAAGGAGGATTTTTTTTTATTTATATAACTAAGATTACTAACAACACTAAAAAATTTGAGGGAAAATCACATATTTTACATTGTTCATATAAATAATGCAAACAAGTGATTTGATATGAAGCAGCACTAAAAGATTTGAGGGCAAGTCGTAGATCATCTATTTGCACTTTTTACATGAATAATGTAAGGAGGTGATTTAATACGAATAATGTAAGAAAATTATCTTTTTTTTATTTTAATTTTTTTTATTGGGTTTTTTTTTCAAGATCATTCTTTAGTAATTAGTTGATTTTGAATTAACTTGCATAATTTTTTTCAGTTTTTTTATAAGGTTGTCATAATCTCAAACAAACATCCTGTTATTTGGTTGATGCATGATTTTATAAGCGTCTAGAAGAGTTCATGAATAGGATCCCTAGTTTAATGTGATAAATTATGAAGTCTAGGTCAACTAAATATGTCAATATTAAAAAAAATATCATCTTGAATTTTTTTTAAATCAAATTATATTTTTATCGATTATTTAATCTTGAATTTTTTTAAAGTTAAATTATATTTTTATCATTATTTGAGCTGGCTTTGACTCTTCAAGTCTACTAAGTCACATCAACTTGGCGGGAATATGGTTGATACTTGATTTTATGAGCATTTATTTTTTATCATATAATAATGTAAAAAAAAAATAGTATTACAAAAAAGTTATTAAACCCATTAAAATCCATAACTTAGATTGTAGGTTGGTAGATCAATCCGTAAAGTATAGGTCAATCTAATATGTCGTTATCTTAATATTTAAAAAATATCATCTTGAAATTTTTTAAATAATCAAAACACGTTTTACATGTCATTTGGGTATTTTTTTTAGACCCACCAATTTGACTAGGTCAAGTTAAGGTAAAAAAATAATTTTAAAAATAGAATTATTAAATTTAGAAGAGCTCATGATCTAAGCTGCAGGTTTGACATGTTAAGTATTGAAGTATTGATCGATTCAATCTCTCTTTCTTTTTCTTTTTAATTGATTATATGTTTTTTTTGAACTCGTTAAGTTAATTGAATTATATCAAAATAATTTTTATATAATTTAATTTAAAACTTGAATTAATTAAGAAATTAGAATGAGAGGTGTCAAATTTAACTTACTGAGCTGAAGTTAGTAATAATTCTAAAAAAGTTCTTGCATTCCAATTGCTAGCATTACAGTAAACTAGTTTCATTCAATTAAGTGATTTAGTAGGTTGGGGTGGGTGATTATAGAAAATATCTCAATTTAGTAGGCTGGGTTTTTTTTTTTTGGGGGGGGGGGGGGGGGTTATTAAATACCAATAAAAAATAAATTTTGAGAAATTACTCCATGACACTCTAATTTTTATACTTTTATATTAAAACTAAGTATTTTTCCCCACAATTTCTATCATCAAAAAAATAAACTATTACGTTGTAATAACTTTATCTAAATAATAATAGTGTTGCCATTATATTATTTTTTTTAAGAGTAGAATTATATCATCTATGAATAGTTTAACTTTGAAATTTAAAGCTCTTTTAATCGAGGTAAATACAAAAAAAAAAATCCAAAACAAGCATTAAAGTTGAAAAAAAAAATTCCGAGGGAGAGAGAATGTGAAATAAATCACAGTTATTAACCTAAGAATTTTTTTTTAAATAAAACCAGATTTTTCAATTACCAATTTCTTAAATTCACATCTCAATAAATGAAAGTCAAGTGTCGAGGAGCGGCTTCCGATGCAACTCTCTCTGCCATCCCCCAACTATGTATCCTTTAATTTTTATTTTTAGTAACAAAAAATAACGCAATACAATAATTAAAAAAATTCCTTTAAAAGTTAATTAAGGACCCAGTTTATCGATGTTATTAATTTTGAGGTCAATTATTGTTTTGATTTGTAATATTATTTGTTCTTATTAGTTCATTTGTAAGCATTTTTTAAGTTTTAACAGCCAGCTCTCGAGTTGTTTGATGCTATGGCCTATAGGCTTTATCCATATTAGAAAGAAAACTAGATATTTTAATCATATTTCACCGTGAGTTAAATATTTTTTAACAAAAAAAACTAATATAAACCTTTTCAACGTGTTTCTGTATGTAAAAAAATTTTAAATGAAAATAAAAAATTATAACATATTTAATCAAAAAATTAAGAACTAATGTATTAAGAAGTGAAAAAAATCATAAATAATAACTAAAAATAAAAATTAAAAAAATTGAGAGACATGTATAAAACAAGATATTTAAATTCGCAAGATGTAATATTTACGCTGTTGTATTTTCTAAAGTTTTTAATTATAATAATTTTTTATTTAATCAAATGATAATAATATATATATATATATATTAAATTAATTGAATAAAATAAAAGGTAAAAAAAGAATATGTAAGGCTCCATGTATTAGAAATATTATTTGAAAATAAATCTTTTTATATTTTCAAAAATAAAATTCATCTAAACAAAAATTTTAAAAAATATATATTAATCAGAAAAACCTCTTAAAATATTTAAAAATAATCATCATTTCAAATAGACTTTTTAAATAACATAAAAGAGATAAGGGATATTAATATAAATAAAATAAAAATAAGATTATGATTATTTAAAAAAAATAAAAAGAAAAAAAAATATTTGTTCTTAAAAAAAACTGAATAGTGTCGTTCATAATAAAACTTATGAGTGAACTCAAACCATGAAGTTAACCAGATTTAATATTTTTTTTCTTAAATTTATAATAAATCTAAATAAAATAAATAATGATGCTCATGATAAAACATGATAGGGTAAATAGTGCAGCTACACAATGTTCACCTTACATATTTTCCTTTTAAATTTATAACAAAATCTAAAAAAAAAACAATGATTAATATTACCTATATTAAAACGTGAGGAGATGAACGAATGTATATAGTATTCACCCCACAAACTTTAATTTATTTAGGGTAATTACAGACCATGAATTCAATGGAGTATAATATTTTTTTAAATTTATAACAAATTTAAAAAACAAAAATAAATAATGTTGTCTACAATAATAAAATATGAGAGGTTAACAATGTGACCGTACAATATTCATCTAATGTATTTTTCAATTAAATTTATATGAAAAAACAGTGAATAGTGTGCATCAACAGTAAAATGTGATAAAATGGGAAACACACTGTGGACTTCCACGGTAATTTCCCCATGGTTTAGATTATAGGTAATGGTGGGAAATACTTTTTTTTTTTTAATTTATTTTAAGTGAACCAAATGACACTTAGGAATGCAGCACTGTTGACGTAGCGGCATATGTTTTTGTAGAGAGATTCAAAATTCTCAAACTGTCTAAAGTTAATTTAAAAAAAAGTTATTGATAATGCTCTCTCTGGTCTGGTCAAGACTCAAGACAGAAGATATATATATATATATATATATATATATATAGAGAGAGAGAGAGAGAGAGAGAGACCGCCTTCATCATCCCATGGAAAGCTTCCACTTGCTATGCCCTCTCCCTTATTATCTCAAAACTCCATTTATTGTTGTTTTCTTTTTCTCACTCTCGTAAGGGAAAATAAATAAATTACAAAGCCCTCGATCTTCGTGCCAGCCTCAGTCTCTCTCGCTTGATATTCATCTCTCTTTCCTCTTCCTCTTCCTCTATATTTGTGTCAACTTCTCTCCATTACTCTCATCGAAGTAAAGGAAACCCATTCTTTACTCTCACCATCTCTCTGAAAGCTTAAAACACTTGCTAACTAGGTTGCTATTTCCAAAGACAAACTGAGGAAACAGAAACCCAATAATCTCTCTGTCCATTACTGTACGCTTACCGATTATACCAGCATCAACAACAGTTAACATGGATTCTACTTCTCATCAGAACTGGCTCGGTTTCTCACTTTCCAACCATCATCACATGAATAATATTAACATCCCTTCCTCATCTGATTCCTCTAACCTCTGTCTCTTTGAAGCCTTTAACACTACACCCACCACCACTACCTCAGGTCTCTCTCTCTCTCTCTCTCTCGATTTCTTCATTTTTTATTTGCACATATTTTTGCTCAAACAACTAGATTTCTTTTCTGTTTTTATATTAACAGCTTGTGTGATGTTCATACAGCACAAGAAGATAATGCAGTAGCTGCCTGTAGACCAACTGACATCTCTTTATTTACCACTTCTGGACCAAAACTAGAGGACTTCCTTGGTGGTTGCACCACCACACCGCCATCACAGCCACCACAACAGCCACTAGGTGGTCAGTTCTCGACTGAGACACCCGGGACTACGCCTACTACTGTATCTGACAATAGTAGTTCTGAGATATATGATTCTGAGCTCAAAACTATAGCTGCTAGCTTCCTTCGTGGTTATTCCTCTAATGATCACCAACAAACAGGTAGTTCTCAAAAACATCAACAGCTTCTTGTGCAGTCTGAACATGCTCCAAAGAAAACTGTTGATACTTTTGGCCAACGTACTTCGATTTATCGAGGAGTCACCAGGTAAATAAAAGTTGTAAATACCCTAAATCTTAAAAGGAATAAAGAAGAAGAAAAGAAGTGTATTTCTTCCCCCATTTTTCTTGAAAATAATCATTAAATGGTTGATTTTATGTTATTTCTTTTGGGGTTTGCGTAGGCATAGATGGACTGGCAGATATGAAGCCCATTTGTGGGATAATAGTTGCAGAAGGGAAGGCCAGAGTAGGAAAGGAAGGCAAGGTAACTAAGCTTTTCTTCATGTTATTCTTGATTTCTTTGAGAATTTTTCTTTTTCTAATGTGCGCATGTCCATAACATGGTGTATCCGAGATCTGGGATTGAGGCTAAGTGGGAACAGACCTTCGGTAGTTTGTGGCAGAAATAAATGGTGGAAGAATATTGTCCATGAAATGGACTGCAAAACCCGAGAAAATGAAAAAAAATAAATTAAATTTAATATCCTGTTTCATTAAAGGGCTAAGATCTTCTGGGGTTTGGAAGACCATTAGATTTTGTTACAGGTGTGCATTTATGAGAGGTTTTGATGTGGTTTTGTTTCTTTATGTGGCATGTACATGGCGAATGATTGCTTTTCCCCATGGATGCACAATTTATCATCATTGTCCTTGCAGTTTATTTGGGTGAGTTCTTTGTTCTTTCCCGTCTATTGTTTATGATATTAATCATGATTAAAATCATCATTTTGCTTTACTACTTGTATGACCCAAATGTTTTCCTTCATGAATGTATCATCATCATCATCTTCTCCTAGTTCAGATTGGACACTAGATTTTTGACACTGTAACTTGAGATTCCTTTTTTTCCCATGAATGTGTCATCAATTTCAGTATCTATGTATCTAGATTCTTGTTACGATGGCACTGTTATTATTTCTAAGTACTAAATGATCATTTCCTTTTTTGTAATAATATTCTTAGGTGGCTATGACAAGGAGGAGAAAGCAGCTAGATCTTATGATCTTGCAGCTCTCAAGTACTGGGGTCCGACCACCACTACAAACTTTCCGGTGAGTGCTTTATATATTTTTTTGTAATTCGTTCTTGAAAGTTTTTCTTCCCCCTTTCATGAGTTTGTATATATTGCTTTAGGTTTCTAACTATGAGAAGGAACTAGAAGGGATGAAGCAAATGACAAGACAAGAGTTTGTTGCGTCACTTCGAAGGTAATAACCATCCTACGTTAGTATTCTTTTGTTGTTTTCTTTAATATATTTAATAATGGCATCTCAGTATCTTTTATATTTGTAGAAAAAGTAGTGGTTTCTCCAGAGGAGCTTCAATTTACAGGGGAGTGACAAGGCACCATCAACACGGTCGGTGGCAAGCAAGGATAGGAAGAGTTGCCGGCAACAAAGATCTCTATCTTGGCACCTTCAGTGAGTTTCCTAATCCTTCCCTCTGTCATCCATATCTATATTATGAAAATGTATACCACATTATGTCAAGAATCTGATGTTTCTCGCTTTATATCATTCATTCGTTAAGTATGTGTACAACGTGATAATGAAGGCAACATTTCTTTGGTCAAACAGGCACCCAAGAGGAAGCTGCGGAAGCTTATGACATTGCAGCAATCAAATTTAGAGGCCTAAATGCTGTAACCAACTTTGACATGAGTCGCTATGACGTAAAAAGCATAGCTAACAGCAATCTTCCCATTGGAGGAATATCTGGCAAATCAAAGAATTCATCAGAATCAGTTTCTGATAGCAAAAGCATTGATGTAAGCCGATCGGACGATCGCGATCTCTCCTCGGCGTCCTCCGTAACCTTTGCTTCTCAGCCCACAACTTCTACTCTTAGCTTTGCCATGCCCATCAAACAGGACCCATCAGATTATTGGACCAATATCCTTGGATACCAAAACTCCACCACCACGATGAATAATACCAAGAACAGTAGCAGCATTGTCGCACCAAGCACTTTACTTCAATCTTCCACAAGTTTTCCTGCTTTTCAAGGTCCAACAGCTTTCAGCATGGACTTCAATACGAATTCTTCAGTCAATGAAAGCAACAACAGTGGGCTATTATTCAATGGTGGTTATATACAGCAACAGAGTGGTGGTGATGGTATTAGTACATCGTCATCAAGTTCAAGTATTCCATTTGCTACACCCATTGCCTTGCATGGTAATGGAAGCAGTTACGAGGGTAACTCGAGTTATGGCAGCTGGATTTCTCAATCTTTGCATTCTTTCCAATCTGCAAAGCCCAACCTCTCAGTGTATCAGACACCTATTTTTGGAATGGAATGAGCTCACAAAAGAAATGCAAGGAAAATGAGAATCTGTGCAAGCTTGAACGTGAAAGGCTGGCTAGCTTGATGTTGATGCCAGCATGCAATGCGCAGAAGGTTTAACTTTTTTACTTTGAATAGACGAGTTGGGACTGACGAGCATTTCCACAGTAGCTGACCTTAGTACTAACTGCTAGTTCTTTCTCATGGTCTTGTGTTATCTTTCTCTTTTGCTTTTGCTTTTCACTGACATGAATTTACATGGTATAAAATGAAGGAAAAAAGAAAAAAGAGGAGAATATCCTTTTGTCATCTTTCATCTTTGTTGGTAACTCGGTATCAGATTATGGATGTGAAAGAGTTCCCGCATCAATTTAGCTCTCTTCCATTTTAACTTTGAATTCATGCTGGTGAACAATAGAACAAGGAGACAACGTTTAAATAATGTGTCGTATTATCATCGTCATCATCATAATTTTATTGGATTCAAGGCTCCCAGCTACTCATTATCATTCAAGAAACGGTAATTTTTTTTAAAGAATAAGTAATGATACTTCGTTCATTAAAAATATAAACCACCGAATCCATAATAATTTATACATCTACAGATAGATATTTAACGTCTCTCTAAGTCGAAAACCATATAAAGATGCCGATTTTGAATCAAGCCGTGATGGTCCTCGAGGTTATATTTAGTTTTGAGACTTTGGGAGGAAAGGGAGATTCATATCAGTATCATATCGGCCTCGAATTTTACTTTGCCTGAACCTTTTTATTCCCATCAAAGATTCCGAGCGATGGAGTGTCATTACATAAGCATTTTGTTTAGCATTGTGTTCGCAAAGAAAAAAATGCCTCTACAATTTTCTTTTGTTAAAAGATTTTCTACTTAGATCCCACAAAAATATTCAAGGAAGCGATTGCCTAGAAGGCTACAACTGCTTTCCTCCTGATGGTCCCAATTTTCAAGAAATATAAAATTAATGACAATATTTTGAGGAATGGAAATGACATCATTAAAAATGCTTAAGTGTTCATGTGCATATTTTATAAATTAATTAATGTGTAGGTAGATATATCTAATTTGACATCAAATTAAAAGTATGGTGAAAGAAAAAGATTTAGAGATGCTATGAGTTAAAAATGGACATGGACGCCTTTAAAGTCGAAGAGTGTACTTAGTATTTTTCATTTTTTACTAGTTTTTGTATAATTTGCAATCAAATATAAATGATGGTCATTGAGCTTACAACATATATCGTCTTGGATTTATGTAACTAAAGGGGGGAATTCCCTAATTGAAATTGAAAATTAAAAAAAGAAATTGAAAAGCTGCACATCATTCAATTGGAAAACAGCAGTGCTTCCGGGCCCTTCAACAAAATTGAGTTAGACCCAGGAATTTTTTTTGTTAGACATCATAAACATAATCTTTTTCAAATAATAATTTAAGATTGGTACAAGTTCAAGCTTAGGCTTTGTCCTCATCTAGCTTTAACTTGATCCTTTCATTAGTTTAAGAAACAACAGGATAAACACGAACTCTTTAAGCTATGTAGCCAAAAGCAAAACATCTACCATAGCCCATCATTGGTGCGGTAGTGCGGTACAATAGGTGACATGGCTTCTTTATCCCCTTGTCACAAGGAAAGAATTTGAACTTGAGACGAATACACTCGTTTGCTTGCAACATTATGACTTCCTTTTCTTTTTATCTTAAAGGAATAATTTTTTATTCTTTGATGGGAGATATGGACTCAAGAAACAATTTTTTTAGATGAAAAGCGTGTATAATGCTACTGTTCATCCAGTGAAATATGAGATATTTAACTTATAATTAGATATACTACAACACAACATGTAGGAATCATTTTGCCCTTTAAGTTTATAAAATATAGCCTTCGCTTAGGGTAGTAGAGTCTTTTTATTTTTTTTATGAACAATCAAAATACTATAATGACCTTGGAACCAAAAAATTATAAGCCTTTGATTCTTGGGTATTATCAATTTTTTTCAATTTTAATATACAAGTGGATTACTAAAATGTCTTTTAAATCAACAATATCAAAACATTTAAGGGTTATTAATATATTTTCAAGTTGTTTTTTTTTGTTACTTTTATCTTTTGTCAAGGGCATTGTCTTTTTTAACCATTCAATCAAGGGTTATTAATGTATTTTCAAGTTGTTTTTTCTTTTTTTAAAGGGCATTGTCTTTTTTAACCATTATAAAATAATAATTAAATCCAAAAAATTATCAACGCATGAATTATATGCACCACCACATGGAAGGTATTCTTTGGGTGGCTTGTGTGGTGTCTCTTGTGGTTAAAACCATCCATCAACCGTGTTAAGTTGCTGCGTCCTATTACATCCTGTGCGACACGTGTCATCAACTGTTGAGTGATTTGTTGTTGATCGATTTTTTTTTCCCTCTCCTTCCACAAAAAACTCAAATTGGTCTTCTTTATTTTTAACATTTGTGCTTTAATTTTTCTTCTTTTGATTTCTTATTTTTATCCTCAACTCTTCAATAAAAGTTTTATTTCCTTTCAATTTAGTTCTTTAATTTTAATTTATGTTATATTATGCTTTTCAATATAATTCCTATTCTTTTTATTTTTAATTTTTATTACTTAACCTTTTTATTGAAGTTTATTGTGAAAAACATTTAGACCATTTGCTTCACCTAAACATTATTTTTTAAGGGGAAAAATATGGCAAAAAATATGGACCCACAATGTAGCACGGCCCATGCCTAGTTTATTGCTATTATTAATAATTTGCATCTTATTATTATTATTATTATTATTATTATTATAGATTTTTTATGGTTCATGATTTTGAAAAATATATGGTATATGTGGCATTTATAGCCTCCACACACACACCACATCATCCCTTCACAACTCAACAATAAAACAACATTTTTAATGCATTATTATTAATTTGTGAATGATTGTAATCTTTGAAATGTTGAGATCCATGTAGATGTGTGACTACCTCGTAGCTATAATGCTACCATAAAATTTATTTGAAGTGGAATAAGGTCAGAATCAATACTCTATGATGAAGTTAGGAGGATTGAGTTGCAATAAGTTTATTGGAGTTGTAATAGTTTGGTTTTAGCATGTAAATTTGATAAATGTTAACGTGTTAGTAATTTTGTTATTCACAAAGCCGCATAGAATATATGAGTATCATTGATTGTTCTTTTAAAATGTTGATTGATGGGTAATGAAATTATCTAATACATTACAATTACATTGTTGTGTTCAAAATGTTCTAAAATATCTTTCATTATGCAATATTATGATATATTAATAGTTTTAGTATTTACAAAATAATCTAGAGTAAATGAACCACCATTAGTCATTATCCTAGAATAACTCTAAACTATTATCCATCGCCAAGACATGCACAAAAAAAAAAAAAAAAAAAAGTAAACACATCCAGCTCTGTAGAAGCAAATGCAGAAATTTAAAAAAAGGGATGAGGAGGAGGAGGAGGAGGAAACAGCGATTACAACTTCTTTGTCCTAATACTCCATCTGTCATGTAATTAAGTTGAAAGCAACATATATCATAGCCCTACCCTATATATTTGGGTTTATAAATACAAAATATATTCATCAAATTACTTGCTAATTAAAAAACGAAAAACAAGAACAAGGGAGTGATGGAAATTGGCCCTTGTCACGATATATATTCCAAAACTCAAAGTAGTGAGGCCACACACCGGTCGTGCCTTGCCTGTATTTGAGCTACAACGGAGAGAGAGGGAGTTAGGGATGCAATGGTAGATCAGAGTCCTAGTTCGGAAGGAATCTCGGATGCTTGGTAGGGTGCTAGCTAGGCCATTTGACAGTTCAAGCTCAGAAGACATAAATTAAAGTGTGTTTTCTTGTCTGGTGGAAAATCGATCTCGAGGGTGGATGGAAATTGCGATAATACTAATTTTTTAAACAAATTTCTTGTCGATAGGTTTTACTTTTAGACAAGTCGATCTTCATATGTGAGCATCAAACCTTGTTATAATTGTCTCTCTCAAACAAGATAATTTAAGCCTTAAAACTGGTCCAAATAGTGTGTGTGTGTGTGTGTGTCCAAGTATTAAGGTAATTTATAATAAGAAAGATGAATGAATCAGGGAGAAAAAAGAAGGGTCCATCGTCCTCAATGGCACTTGTATAAAACCATAAAATTGTAGATAGTGAGGCCAAAATAATTGTTCCAAAATCCTCAGTGCTCCGAGCACAGAAAAGGCATTCCAAGCTCTTTAATTAAAGGGAGACGAATACCTTGACCAAGAGAAAAAAAGGGTGAGCTAACATAAAGTGAGATAACGAGCTTTAAGAAGAAAATAATTTACAAGAGGACAGAAACAAAAAAACATAGCTATTGTCTGCAAGCTTTTTGGATGTGTCCCTTTCCGAACTCAAAAAATTTAAAATTAAAAAAAATAAGAGCAGATTCAATTCAAAATCTTCAGTCCTTTCTTGTCTCTTACATTCTCTCTTGGATGATGCTCTGTCCTTTTGTACCTTTCGGCGCCTATTACAACCTCACCCCCACCACACTGCCCCTTTGACCACTGTTTTGACTGTATTATTTGTGGTGATACTTATTAACTAGCTATGATTCTCATCAACTAGGAAGCCCCCTTAACGTCGATGCACTTTCTAGGCTTGCTTGGTCTTAAGGGTTGCATTTTAAAAACTGTGAAAATATTCTTCAGCAATTTTTTTTTTAAGACAACTTTTTTGGTCTATTAAAAATCGTTTTTCCCTGTAAAAAGACCATTAAAATGGTATTTTTCAAATAGTCTTTTAAGTGGGTGTACTTTATTCTCTAAGGAAATCATTTTGCAATCTAGTCTCCTTGTGTAATGATCAAGATGGTGTTTTTTAATCTGTAATAAAACAAAAAAAAACTTGTGTAATGATCAAGATGGTGTTTTTTACTTTGCAATGAGACAATTTTTATTTTTATTTTTTTATTTAAATATCAAGGTATCTTGAGATGAGCTTTCAAATACAGGAATTTGTTTTTGTTATTTTTAGAGAAGATTATTTATATATAAATCGAGACATCCAACAAATTAATTTCTTATATATTTAAATTTGAAGAAGTACATCAACAAACCATTTATCCCTTAAACCAACATACCGAGCTATAAAAAGGATAATGAAATTAAATGTGTTTAGTGTTGTAATAGTTCTTACAATTTAAAAAAATTATGTTCTAGAAAGGCTTTAGTTACAATTCTTTAAAAAATGGCTTAAAAATATTTATTTGGTTGGGGAAGAAAACTACCACAGTAATATCAGACGTTGTCTAAGCATACGAGTCTTCGGTGTATCTGGCTTTTTCTTTCTTTCCATCTTCAGAGCTAAGCTTCAAATAGTTGGGCTTAATCATGTGCCTTATCCTCTAGAAACCATTATGCCTCATTTATCTCTAATAAGTGGGCAAATGATCCAATCATTTAATTGAAACGGCAACGTTATAAAAGATGGGCATGCATTATAATGGTTCATCTTCTTTTTTCTTTTGATAAATTAAATCATGACGGTTCATCTTTAAACGCAATGATATTGAGAATACACTAATTTTCTAAAGCTTTAAAGCATCGATGCATTATTTCAAGACATTTTTAGGAGATGTATAGATGATTCTACGATGAACTTAATTATAGTAGTATGATTGAGTATTTTAGTGTTCATTCGTTTGAAATTCTCAACTACTAATATTATCTAATTATCGTAAAAAATAATGGAATGTGTTTGAGATTGGAGTCCACATGCAAATTATCAAATAATCATCTCTGTGCCAAGAAATCTGGCTCGTAAGCTTTATCCCAACAAGTTGCAAGGCCCATATAACAATTAAAATATATAAAGTTAATAAACTTTGTTCAATGTCAAAGTGATTCACACAGTCTCTTGCCCTTCGTTTTCCTAGAAAACATTAAGAAGGATACATAAGCATAAACGGACGTCAAGTGAAAATTGTCCGGTGATTATTTAGAAGTTTTTTGAAAGTTGAAGGTTTCAGATGCAAAAATGAATATCTAGGGGATGGAAGAAGGTTTCAGATGCAAAAATGAATATCTAGCGGATGGAAGAGCACGATCAGCACGATCCATACATTGCATGTGTAGTTCAGGCTTCTTGCATGAAACCTTCCTCCTTCCTCTTCCAGTGTTAAAGAGATTAAAGTTAATTATATATAATATTTAAGACCAAGCAACTCTATTTAGCTGATTTTTCGTTTCTGACGAGGAGCTCGTAACCAGCTCAGGCCCAGTATCAGTTGAAACGAAAACTATACGCAGAAATGGTTAAAAGACCTTGTTTGGCTGATTTATATACAAAACTTTGGTCTCATCATTGGAAAAAAATAGAGAAACTCAAATCTCCTTAGTCCAAAACACACAAATCTCGTATCTGTTGGAAAGTGATGGTTGTACAGACATACAAAGTAGAAAATAAGAAGATGTTAAAAGAGTAGATTGTTTGCAGTTTTGTTGTACCTAATTGAGGATGTGCATGGGAACAGTAAACTAAGATATATAAGTAAAGTTTTGTTGTACCTAATTGAGGGTGTGCATGGGAACAGTAAACTAAGATATATAAGTAAAGTTTTGTTGTACCTAATTGAGGGTGTGCATGGGAACAGTAAACTAAGATATATAAGTAAAGTTTTGTTGTACCTAATTGAGGGTGTGCATGGGAACAGTAAACTAAGATATATAAGTAAAGTTTTGTTGTACCTAATTGAGGATGTGCGTTGGAACAGTA